>NC_086117.1:54229040-54407322 GCF_963921235.1 Mobula hypostoma | reverse complement strand
CCAACCGCACACTCAGATAAAGCATCAAATCCCCAACCCCGAGCCCCTTCACCCACCCGGACACTCAGATAAAACATCAAACCCCTAAACCCCGAACCCCTTCACCCACCCGCACACTCAGATAAAACATCAAAGCCCCAACCCCGAGCCCCTTCACTCACCCGGACACTCAGATAAAACATCAAACCCCTAAACCCCGAACCCTTTTAGACAATCGGACCCTCAATAAAACATCAAAGCCCCAACCCCGAGCCCCTTCACCCACCTGGAAACTCAGATAAAACATCAAACCCCCAACCCCAGCCCCTTCAACCACACGGACACTCAGATAAAACATCAAACCCCCAACCCCGAGCCCCTTCACCCACCCGGACACTCAGATAAAACATCAAACCCCTAAACCCCGAACCCCTTCACCCACCTGCACACTCAGATAAAACATCAAAGCCCCAACCCCGAGCCCCTTCACTCACCCGGACACTCAGATAAATCATCAAACCCCTAAACCCCGAACCCTTTCAGACAATCGGACCCTCAATAAAACATCAAAGCCCCAACCCCGAGCCCCTTCAACCACACGGACACTCAGATAAAACATCAAACCCGGAAACCCCCGAACCCCTTCACCCACTCGGACACTCAGATAAACATTAAACCCCCAACCCGAGCCACTTCACTCACTTGGACACTCAGATTAAACATCAAACCTGTTACACCCGAACCCCTTCACCCACCCGGTCACTAAGATAAAACATAAAACCCCCAACCCCGAGCTCCGTCACCCACACGGACACTCAGATAAAACATCAAACCCCCAACCCCGAGCCCCTTCACCCACCCGGACACTCAGATAAAACATCAAACCCCTAAACCCCGAGCCCCTTCACTCAACCCGGACACTCAGATAAAACATCAAACCCCTAAACCCCCGAACCCCTTCAGCCACTCGGACACTCAATAAAACATCAAACCCCTACCCCGAGTCCCTTCACCCACCTGGACACTCAGATAACACATCAAACTCCCTACCACGATCCCCTTCACTCACCAGGACTCTCAGATAAAACATCAAACCCCCAACCCCGAGCCCCTTCACCCACACGGACACTCAGATAAAACATCAAACCCCCAACCCCGATCCCCTTCACCCACCCGGACACTCAGATAAAACATCAAACCCCCAACCCCGAGCCCCTTCACCCACCCGGACACTCGGATAAAACATCAAACCCCTAAACCCCGAAACCCTTCAGCCAATCGGACACTCAATAAAACATCAAACTCCCTACCCCGAGTCCCTTCACCCATCGGACACTCAGATAAAACATCAAACTGCCAACCCCGAACCCCTTCACACAGCCGGACACTCAATAAAACATCAAACCCCCAACGCCGATCCCCTTCCCCCACCCGGATACTCAGATAAAACATCAAACCCCCAACCCCGAGCCCCTTCACCCACCCATACACTCAGATAAAACATTAAACCCCCAACCCCTATTTCCTTCACCCACCCGGACACTCAGATAAAACATCAAACACCCAACCCCGAGCCCCTTCACCCACCCGGACACTCAGATAAAACATCAAACCTGTAACCCCTGAGCCCCTTCACCCACCCGGACACTCTGATAAAACATCAAACCCCCAACCCCGAGCCCCTTCACCCACCCGGACACTCAGATAAAACATCAAACCCCCAACCCCAAGCCCCTTCACCCACCCGGACACTCAGATAAAACATCAAACCCTTAATCCCCCGTGTCCCTTCACCCACCCGGACACTCAGATAAAACATCAAACCCCAACCCTCCGAGCCCCGTCACCCACACGAAAAGTCAGATAAAACATCAAACCCCCAACCCCGAGCCCCTTCACCCACACGGACACTCAGATAAAACATCAAACACCCTAACCACGATCCCCTTCACTCACCCGGACTCTCAGATAAAACATCACACCCCCAACCCCGAGCCCCGTCACCCACACGGACACTCAGATAAAACATCAAACCCCCAACCCCGAGCCCCTTCACCCACCCGGACACTCAGATAAAACATCAAACCCCTAATCCCCGAAACCCTTCAGCCAATCGGACACTCAATAAAACATCAAACTCCCTACCCCGAGTCCCTTCACCCATCGGACACTCAGATAAAACATCAAACTGCCAACCCCGAACCCCTTCACACAGCCGGACACTCAATAAAACATCAAACCCCCAACGCCGATCCCCTCCACCCACCCGGACACTCAGATAAAACATCAAACCACCAACCCCGTGCCCCTTCACCCACCCGGATACTCAGATAAAATATCAAACCCCCAACCCTGAGCCCCTTCACCCACCTGGACACTCAGATAAAACATTAAACCCTTAACCTCCCGAACACCTTCACCCACGCGGACACTCAGACAAAACATCAAACCCAAGATCCCGAGCCTCGTCACCCACCCGGACACTCAGATTAAACATTAAACCTGTAACCACCGAATCCCGTCACCCACCTGGACACTCATATAAAACATCAAACCCCTAAACCCATGAACCCCTTCACCCACTCGAACACACAGATAAAACATCAAACCCCCAACCTCGAGACCTTCCACCCACCGGACACTCAGATTAAACATCAAACCTGTAACAGCCGAACCCCTTCACCCACCCGGTCACTAAGATAAAACATAAAACCCCCAACCCCGAGTCCCGTCACCCACGCGGACACTCAGATAAAACATCAAACCCCCTACCCCGATTTCCTTCACCTACCCGGACACTCAGATAAAACATCAAACCCCCAACCCCGAGCCTCTTCACCCACCCGGACACTCAGATTAAACATAAAACCCCCAACCCCGAGCCCTGTCACCCATACGGACACTCAGATAAAACATCAAACCCATAAACCCCGAGCCCCTTCACTCACCCGGACTCTCAGATAAAACATCAAACCCCGAGCCCCGAGCACCGTCACCCAACCGCACACTCAGATAAAACATCAAACCCCCAACCCCAAGCCCCGTCACCCTCCCGGACACTCGGATAAAACATCAAACCCCTAAACCCCGAACCCCTTCAGACAATCGGACCCTCAGTAAAACATCAAAGCTCCAACCCCGAGCCCCTTCACCCACCTGGAAACTCAGATGAAACATCAAACCCCCAACCCCAGCCCCTTCACCCACTCGGACACTCAGATAAACATTAAACCCCCAACCCGACCCACTTCACTCACCCGGACACTCAGATAAAACATCAAACCCCTAAACCCCGAACCCCTTCACCCACCCGGACACTCAGATAAAACATCAAACCCCCAACCCCGAGCCCCTTCACTCACCCGGACACTCAGATAAAACATCAAACCCCTAAACCCCGAACCCTTTCAGACAATCGGACCCTCAGATAAAACATCAAACCCCCAACCCCGAGCCCCTTCACCCACCCGGACACTCAGATAAAACATCAAACCAGGAAACCCCCGAACCCCTTCACCCACACGGACACTCAGATAAAACATCAAACCCCCAACCCGAGCCACTTCACTCACCCGGACACTCAGATTAAACTTCAAACCTGTTACATCTGAACCCATTCACCCACCCGGTCACTAAGATAAAACATAAAACCCCCAAACCCGAGCTCCGTCACCCACACGGACACTCAGATAAAACATCAAACCCCCAACCCCGAGCCCCTTCACCCACCCAGACACTCAGATAAAACATCAAACCCCTAAACCCCGAGCCCCTTCACCCAACCCGGACACTCACATAAAACATCAAACCCCTAAACCCCCGAACCCCTTCAGCCACTCGGACACTCAATAAAACATCAAACCCCTACCCCGAGTCCCTTCACCCACCTGGACACTCAGATAAAACATCAAACTCCCAACCCAGAACCCCTTCACCCACAAGGACACTCAGATAAAACATCAAACCCCCTACCCCGATCCCCTTCACCCACTCGGAGACTCAGATAAAACATCAAATCCCCAACACCGAGCCCCTACAGCCACCCGGACACTCAGATTAAACATCAAACCCCCAACCCAGAATCCCATTACCCATCCGGACACTCAGATAAAACATCAAACCTGTAACCCCTGAGCACCTTCACCCACCCAGACACTCTGATAAAACATTAAAGCCCCAACCCGAGCCCATTCACCCACCCGGACACTCAGATAAAACATCAAACCCCTAAAACCCGAACCCTTTCAGCCAATCGGACACTCAATAAAACATCAAAGTCCCAAACCCGAGCCCCTTCACCCACCTGGAAACTCAGATAAAACATCAAACCCCCAACCCAGAGCCTCTTCACCCACATGGACACTCAGATAAAACATCAAACCTCTAATCCCCCGAACCCTGCACCCACTCGGACACTCAGATACAACATCAAACCTCCAACCCGAGCCACTTCACTCACCCGGACACTCAGATTAAACATCAAATCTGTTACACCCGAACCCCTTCACCCACCTGGTCACTAAGATAATACATAAAACCCGCAACCCCAAGCCCATTCACCCACCCGGACACTCAGATAAAACATCAAAATCCAAAACCCCAAGCCCCTTCACCCATCCGGACTCTGGGATAAAACATCAAACCCCCAACGCGAGCCACTTCACCCACCGGGACACTCATATAAAACATTAAACCCCCAACCCCGAGCCCCTTCACCCACCCGGTCACTAAGATAAAACTTAAAACCCCCAACCCCGAGCCCCGACACCAACACGGACCCTCAGATAAAACATCAAACCCCCTACCCCGATGCCCTTCACCCACCCGGACACTCAGATAAAACATTAAACCCCCAACCCTGAGCCCCTTCACCCACCCATACACTCAGATAAAACATCAAACCCCCAACCCCGATTTCTTTCACCCACCCGGACACTCAGATAAAACATCAAACACCCAACACCAAGCCCCTTCACACACCCGGACACTCAGATAAAACATCAAACCTGTAACCCCTGAGCCCCTTCACCCACCCGGACACTCTGATTAAACAACAAACCCCGAACCCCGAGCTCCTTCACCCACCCGGACACTCAGATAAAACATCAAACCCCCAACGCCAAGCCCCTTCACCCACCCGGACACTCAGATAAAACATCAAACCCTTAATCCCCCGTGTCCCTTCACCCACCCTAACACTAGGATAAAACATCAAACCCCAAAACCTCCGAGCCCCTTCACCCAAACGAAAAGTCAGATAAAACATCAAACCCCCAACACCGAGCCCCTTCACCCACAAGGACACTCAGATAAAACATCAAACCCCCAACCCCGATCCCCTTCACCCACCCGGACACGCAGATAAAACATCAAATCCCCAACCCCGAGCCCCTTCACCCACCCGGACACTCGGATAAAACATCAAACCCCTAAACCCCGAAACCCTTCAGCCAATCGGACACTCAATAAAACATCAAACTCCCTACCCCGAGTCCCTTCACCCATCGGACACTCAGATAAAACATCAAACTGCCAACCCCGAACCCCTTCACACAGCCGGACACTCAATAAAACATCAAACCCCCAACGCCGATCCCCTTCCCCCACCCGGATACTCAGATAAAATATCAAACCCCCAACCCTGAGCCCCTTCACCCACCCATACACTCAGATAAAACATTAAACCCCCAACCCCTATTTCCTTCACCCACCCGGACACTCAGATAAAACATCAAACACCCAACCCCAAGCCCCTTCACACACCCGGACACTCAGATAAAACATCAAACCTGTAACCCCTGAGCCCCTTCACCCACCCGGACACTCTGATTAAACAACAAACCCCGAACCCCGAGCCCCTTCACCCACCCAGACACTCAGATAAAACATCAAACCCCCAACCCCAAGCCCCTTGACCCACCCGGACACTCAGATAAAACATCAAACCCTTAATCCCCCGTGTCCCTTCACCCACCCGGACACTCTGATAAAACATCAAACCCCAAAACCTCCGAGCCCCTTCACCCACACGAAAAGTCAGATAAAACATCAAACCCCCAACCCCGAGCCCCTTCACCCACACGGACACTCAGATAACACATCAAACTCCCTACCACGATCCCCTTCACTCACCAGGACTCTCAGATAAAACATCAAACCCCCAACCCCGAGCGCCGTCACCCACACGGACACTCGGATAAAACATCAAACCCCCAACCCCGAGCCCCTTCACCCACCCGGACACTCGGATAAAACATCAAACCCCTAATCCCCGAAACCCTTCAGCCAATCGGACACTCAATAAAACATCAAACTCCCTACCCCGAGTCCCTTCACCCATCGGACACTCAGATAAAACATCAAACTGCCAACCCCGAACCCCTTCACACAGCCGGACACTCAATAAAACATCAAACCCCCAACGCCGATCCCCTCCACCCACCCGGACTCTCAGATAATACATCGAACCACCAACCCCGTGCCCCTTCCCCCACCCGGATACTCAGATAAAATATCAAACCCCCAACCCTGAGCCCCTTCACCCACCTGAACACTCAGATAAAACATTAAACCCTTAACCTCCCGAACACCTTTGCCCACGCGGACACTCAGACAAAACATCAAACCCAAGATCCCGAGCCTCGTCACCCACCCGGACACTCAGATTAAACATTAAACCTGTAACCACCGAATCCCGTCACCCACCTGGACACTCATATAAAACATCAAACCCCTAAACCCATGAACCCCTTCACCCACTCGAACACACAGATAAAACATCAAACCCCCAACCTCGAGACCTTCCACCCACCGGACACTCAGATTAAACATCAAACCTGTAACAGCCGAACCCCTTCACCCACCCGGTCACTAAGATAAAACATAAAACCCCCAACCCCGAGTCCCGTCACCCACGCGGACACTCAGATAAAACATCAAACCCCCTACCCCGATTTCCTTCACCTACCCGGACACTCAGATAAAACATCAAACCCCCAACCCCGAGCCTCTTCACCCACCCGGACACTCAGATTAAACATAAAACCCCCAACCCCGAGCCCTGTCACCCATACGGACACTCAGATAAAACATCAAACCCATAAACCCCGAGCCCCTTCACTCACCCGGACTCTCAGATAAAACATCAAACCCCGAGCCCCGAGCACCGTCACCCAACCGCACACTCAGATAAAACATCAAACCCCCAACCCCAAGCCCCGTCACCCTCCCGGACACTCGGATAAAACATCAAACCCCTAAACCCCGAACCCCTTCACCCAACCGCACACTCAGATAAAACATCAAAGGCCCAACCCCGAGCCCCTTCACTCACCCGGACACTCAGATAAATCATCAAACCCCTAAACCCCGAACCCTTTCAGACAATCGGACCCTCAGTAAAACATCAAAGCTCCAACCCCGAGCCCCTTCACCCACCTGGAAACTCAGATGAAACATCAAACCCCCAACCCCAGCCCCTTCACCCACTCGGACACTCAGATAAACATTAAACCCCCAACCCGAGCCACTTCACTCACTCGGACACTCGGATAAAACATCAAACCCCTAAACCCCGAACCCCTTCACCCACCTGCACACTCAGATAAAACATCAAAGCCCCAACCCCGAGCCCCTTCACTCACCCGGACACTCAGATAAATCATCAAACCCCTAAACCCCGAACCCTTTCAGACAATCGGACCCTCAATAAAACATCAAAGCCCCAACCCCGAGCCCCTTCACCCACCTGGAAACTCAGATAAAATATCAAACCTGGAAACCCCCGAACCCCTTCACCCACTCGGACACTCAGATAAACATTAAACCCCCAACCCGAGCCACTTCACTCACTCGGACACTCAGATTAAACATCAAACCTGTTACACCCGAACCCCTTCACCCACCCGGTCACTAAGATAAAACATAAAACCCCCAAACCCGAGCTCCGTCACCCACACGGACACTCAGATAAAACATCAAACCCCCAACCCCGAGCCCCTTCACCCACCCGGACACTCAGGTAAAACATCAAACCCCTAAACCCCGAGCCCCTTCACTCAACCCGGACACTCAGATAAAACATCAAACCCCTAAACCCCCGAACCCCTTCAGCCACTCGGACACTCAATAAAACATCAAACCCCTAACCCCGAGCCCCTTCACCCACCTGGACACTCAGATAAAACATCAAACTCCCAACCCAGAACCCCTTCACCCACAAGGACACTCAGATAAAACATCAAACCCCCTACCCCGATTCCCTTCACGCACCCGGACACGCAGATAAAACATCAAACCCCCAACCCCGAGCCCCTTCACCCACCCGGACACTCATATAAAACATCAAACCCCCAACCCAGAACCCCTTCACCCACCCGGACACTGAGATGAAACATCAAACCTGTAACCCCTGAGCACCTTCACCCACCCAGACACTCTGATAAAACATTAAAGCCCCAACCCGAGCCCATTCACCCACCCGGACACTCAGATAAAACATCAAACCCCTAAAACCCGAACCCTTTCAGCCAATCGGACACTCAATAAAACATCAAAGTCCCAAACCCGAGCCCCTTCACCCACCTGGAAACTCAGATAAAACATCAAACCCCCAACCCAGAGCCTCTTCACCCACATGGACACTCAGATAAAACATCAAACCTCTAATCCCCCGAACCCTGCACCCACTCGGACACTCAGATACAACATCAAACCTCCAACCCGAGCCACTTCACTCACCCGGACACTCAGATTAAACATCAAATCTGTTACACCCGAACCCCTTCACCCACCTGGTCACTAAGATAATACATAAAACCCGCAACCCCAAGCCCATTCACCCACCCGGACACTCAGATAAAACATCAAAATCCAAAACCCCAAGCCCCTTCACCCATCCGGACTCTGGGATAAAACATCAAACCCCCAACGCGAGCCACTTCACCCACCGGGACACTCATATAAAACATTAAACCCCCAACCCCGAGCCCCTTCACCCACCCGGTCACTAAGATAAAACTTAAAACCCCCAACCCCGAGCCCCGACACCAACACGGACCCTCAGATAAAACATCAAACCCCCTACCCCGATGCCCTTCACCCACCCGGACACTCAGATAAAACATTAAACCCCCAACCCTGAGCCCCTTCACCCACCCATACTCTCAGATAAAACATCAAACCCCCAACCCCGATTTCTTTCACCCACCCGGACACTCAGATAAAACATCAAACACCCAACACCAAGCCCCTTCACACACCCGGACACTCAGATAAAACATCAAACCTGTAACCCCTGAGCCCCTTCACCCACCCGGACAATCTGATTAAACAACAAACCTCGAACCCCGAGCCACTTCACCCACCCGGACACTCAGATAAAACATCAAATCCCCAACGCCAATCCCCTTCACCCACCCGGACCCTCAGATAAAACATCAAACCCTTAATCCCCCGTGTCCCTTCACCCACCCTAACACTAGGATAAAACATCAAACCCCAAAACCTCCGAGCCCCTTCACCCAAACGAAAAGTCAGATAAAACATCAAACCCCCAACCCCGAGCCCCTTCACCCACAAGGACACTCAGATAAAACATCAAACCCCCAACCCCGATCCCCTTCACCCACCCGGACACGCAGATAAAACATCAAATCCCCAACCCCGAGCCCCTTCACCCACCCGGACACTCGGATAAAACATCAAACCCCTAAACCCCGAAACCCTTCAGCCAATCGGACACTCAATAAAACATCAAACCCCCTGCCCCGAGTCCCTTCACCCACCCGGACACTAAGATAAAACATCAAACCCACAACCCCGAACCCCTTCACCCACCCGGACACTCAATAAAACATCAAACCCCCAACGCCAATCCCCTTCACCCACCCGGTCTCTCAGATAATACATCGAACCCCCAACCCTGAGCCCCTTCACCCACCCGGACACTCAGATAAAACATTAAACCCCCAACCCCTATTTCCTTCACCCACCCGGACACTCAGATAAAACATCAAACACCCAACCCCAAGCCCCTTCACACACCCGGACACTCAGATAAAACATCAAACCTGTAACCCCTGAGCCCCTTCACCCACCCGGACACTCTGATTAAACAACAAACCCCGAACCCCGAGCCCCTTCACCCACCCGGACACTCAGATAAAACATCAAACCCCCAACCCCAAGCCTCTTCACCCACCCAGACACTCAGATAAAACATCAAACCCTTAATCCCCCGTGTCCCTTCACCCACCCGGACACTCAGATAAAACATAAAACCCCAAAACCCCCGAGCCCCTTCACCCACACGGACACTCAGATAAAACATCAAACCCCCAACCCCGAGCCCCTTCACCCACACGGACACTCAGATAAAACATCAAACTCCCTACCACGATCCCCTTCACACACCAGGACACTCAGATAAAACATCAAACCCCCAACCCCGAGCCCCGTCACCCACACGGACACTCAGATAAAACATCAAACCCCCAACCCCGAGCCCCTTCACCCACCCGGACACTCGGATAAAACATCAAACCCCTAATCCCCGAAACCCTTCAGCCAATCGGACACTCAATAAAACATCAAACTCCCTACCCCGAGTCCCTTCACCCATCGGACACTCAGATAAAACATCAAACTGCCAACCCCGAACCCCTTCACACAGCCGGACACTCAATAAAACATCAAACCCCCAACGCCGATCCCCTCCACCCACCCGGACTCTCAGATAATACATCGAACCCCCAACCCCGTGCCCCTTCACCCACCCGGACACTCAGATAAAATATCAAACCCCCAACCCTGAGCCCCTTCACCCACCTGGACACTCAGATAAAACATTAAACCCTTAACCTCCCGAACACCTTTGCCCACGCGGACACTCAGACAAAACATCAAACCCAAGATCCCGAGCCTCGTCACCCACCCGGACACTCAGATTAAACATTAAACCTGTAACCACCGAATCCCGTCACCCACCCGGACACTCAGATAAAACATCAAACCCCTAAACCCATGAACCCCTTCACCCACTCGGACACACAGATAAAACATCAAACCCCCAACCTCGAGACCTTCCACCCACCGGACACTCAGATTAAACATCAAACCTGTAACAGCCGAACCCCTTCACCCACCCGGTCACTAAGATAAAACATAAAACCCCCAACCCCGAGTCCCGTCACCCACGCGGACACTCAGATAAAACATCAAACCCCCTACCCCGATTTCCTTCACCTACCCGGACACTCAGATAAAACATCAAACCCCCAACCCCGAGCCTCTTCACCCACCCGGACACTCAGATTAAACATAAAACCCCCAACCCCGAGCCCTGTCACCCATACGGACACTCAGATAAAACATCAAACCCATAAACCCCGAGCCCCTTCACTCACCCGGACTCTCAGATAAAACATCAAACCCCGAGCCCCGAGCACCGTCACCCAACCGCACACTCAGATAAAACATCAAACCCCCAACCCCAAGCCCCGTCACCCTCCCGGACACTCGGATAAAACATCAAACCCCTAAACCCCGAACCCCTTCACCCAACCGCACACTCAGATAAAACATCAAAGGCCCAACCCCGAGCCCCTTCACTCACCCGGACACTCAGATAAATCATCAAACCCCTAAACCCCGAACCCTTTCAGACAATCGGACCCTCAGTAAAACATCAAAGCTCCAACCCCGAGCCCCTTCACCCACCTGGAAACTCAGATGAAACATCAAACCCCCAACCCCAGCCCCTTCACCCACTCGGACACTCAGATAAACATTAAACCCCCAACCCGAGCCACTTCACGCACCCGGACACGTAGATAAAACATCAAACCCCTAAACCCCGAACCCCTTCACCCACCCGGACACTCAGATAAAACATCAAAGCCCCAACCCCGAGCCCCTTCACACACCCGGAAACTCAGATAAAACATCAAACCCCTAAACCCCCAACCCCTTTAGACAATCGGACCCTCAATAAAACATCAAAGCCCCAACCCCGAGCCCCTTCACCCACCTGGAAACTCAGATAAAATATCAAACCTGGAAACCCCCGAACCCCTTCACCCACTCGGACACTCAGATAAACATTAAACCCCCAACCCGAGCCACTTCACTCACTCGGACACTCAGATTAAACATCAAACCTGTTACACCCGAACCCCTTCACCCACCCGGTCACTAAGATAAAACATAAAACCCCCAACCCCGAGCTCCGTCACCCACACGGACACTCAGATAAAACATCAAACCCCCAACCCCGAGCCCCTTCACCCACCCGGACACTCAGATAAAACATCAAACCCCCAAACCCGAGCCCCTTCACCCACCCGGACACTCACATAAAACATCAAACCCCTAAACCCCCGAACCCCTTCAGCCACTTGGACACTCAAAAAAACATCAAACCCCTAACCCGAGTCCCTTCACCCACCTGGACACTCAGATAAAACATCAAACTCCCAACCCAGAACCCCTTCACCCACAAGGACACTCAGATAAAAAATCAAACCCCCTAAACCGCGATCCCCTTCACGCACCCGGACACTCAGATAAAACATCAAACCCCCAACCCCGAGCCCCTTCACCCACCCGGACACTCAGATAAAACATCAAACCCCCAACCCCGAACCCCTTCACCCACCCGGACACTCAGATAAAACATCAAACCTGTAACCCCTGAGCACCTTCACCCACCCGGACACTCTGATAAAACATCAAAGCCCGACCCCGAGCCCCTTCACCCACCCGGACACTCAGATAAAACATCAAACCCCTAAAACCCGAACCCTTTCAGCCAATCGGACACTCAATAAAACATCAAAGTCCCAAACCCGAGCCCCTTCACCCACCAGGAAACTCAGATAAAACATCAAACCCCCAACCCAGAGCCACTTCACCCACATGGACACTCAGATAAAACATCAAACCTCTAATCCCCCGAACCCTGCACCCACTCGGACACTCAGATACAACATCAAACCTCCAACCCGAGCCACTTCACTCACCCGGACACTCAGATTAAACATCAAATCTGTTACACCCGAACCCCTTCACCCACCTGGTCACTAAGATAATACATAAAACCCGCAACCCCAAGCCCATTCACCCACCCGGACACACAGATAAAACTACAAACCCCAAAACCCCGAGCCCCTTCACCCATCCGGACTCTCAGATAAAACATCAAACCCCCAACGCGAGCCACTTCACCCACCGGGACACTCATATAAAACATTAAACCCCCAACCCCGAGCCCCTTCACCCACCCGGTCACTAAGATAAAACTTAAAACCCCCAACCCCGAGCCCCGACACCAACACGGACCCTCAGATAAAACATCAAACCCCCTACCCCGATGCCCTTCACCCACCCGGACACTCAGATAAAACATTAAACCCCCAACCCTGAGCCCCTTCACCCACCCCGACACTCAGATAAAACATCAAACCCCCAACCCCGATTTCTTTCACCCACCCGGACACTCAGATAAAACATCAAACACCCAACACCAAGCCCCTTCACACACCCGGACACTCAGAGAAAACATCAAACCTGTAACCCCTGAGCCCCTTCACCCACCCGGACACTCTGATAAAACATCAAACCCCCAACCCCGAGCTCCTTCACCCACCCGGACACTCAGATAAAACATCAAACCCCCAACGCCAAGCCCCTTCACCCACCCGGACACTCAGATAAAACATCAAACCCTTAATCCCCCGTGTCCCTTCACCCACCCTAACACTAGGATAAAACATCAAACCCCAAAACCTCCGAGCCCCTTCACCCAAACGAAAAGTCAGATAAAACATCAAACCCCCAACACCGAGCCCCTTCACCCACAAGGACACTCAGATAAAACATCAAACCCCCAACCCCGATCCCCTTCACCCACCCGGACACTCAGATAAAACATCAAACCCCCAACCCCGAGCCCCTTCACCCACCCGGACACTCAGATTGAACATCAAACCCCCAACCCCAAGCCCCTTCAGCCACTCGGACACTCAATAAAACATCAAACCCCTACCCCGAGTCCCTTCAACCACCCGGATACTCAGATAAAACATAAAACTCCCAACCCCGAACCCCTTCACCCACACGGACACTCAGAGAAAACATCAAACCTGTAACCCCTGAGCCCCTTCACCCACCCGTACACTCTGATTAAACATCAAACCCCCAACCCGGAGCGGCTTCACTCACCCGGACACTCAGATAAAAAATCAAACCCCTAAACCGCGATCCCCTTCTCCCACCCGGACTCTCAGATAAAACATTAAACCCCCAAACCCAAGCCCCTTCACCCACCCAGACACTCAGATAAAACTACAAACCCCAAAACCCCCGAGCACCTTCACTAACATGGACAGTCAGATAAAACATCAAACCCCCAACACGAGCCCCTTCACCCACGGGGACACTCAGATTAAACATCAAACCTGTAACACCCGAACCCCTTCACCCACCCGGTCACTAAGATAAAACATAAAACCCCCAACCCCGAGCCCTGTCACCCACACGGACACTCAGATAAAACATCAAACCCCCTACCCCGATCCCCTTCACCCACCCGGACACTCAGATAAAACATCAAACCCCCTACCCCGATCCCCTTCACCCAGCCGGACACTGAGATAAAACATCAAACCCAACCCGGAGCAGCTTTACCCACCCATACACTCAGATAAAACATCAAACCCCCAACCCCAAGCCCCTTCACCCACACGGACACTCAGATAAAACATCACACCCTTAAACCCCCGTGTCCCTTCACCCAGCCTAACACTCAGATAAAACATCAAACCCCAAAACCTCCGAGCCCCTTCACTCACCCGGACACTAAGATAAAACATCAAACCCCTAAACCCCAAACCCTTTCAGACAATCGGACCCTCAATAAAACATCAAAGCCCCATCCCCGAGCCCCTTCACCCACCTGGAAACTCAGATAAATCATCAAACCCCCAACCCCAAGCCCCTTCACCCACACGGACACTCAGATAAAACATCAAACCCTTAAACCCCCGTGTCCCTTCACACACCCTAACACTCAGATAAAACATCAAACCCCAAAACCTCCGAGCCCCTTCACTCACCCGGACACTCAGATAAAACATCAAACCCCTAAACCCCGAACCCTTTCAGACAATCGGACCCTCAATAAAACATCAAAGCCCCAACCCCGAGCCCCTTCACCCACCTGGAAACTCAGATAAAACATCAAACCCCCAACCCCGAGCCTCTTCACCCACACAGATACTCAGATAAACCATCAAACCCCCTAATCACCTGAACCCTGCACCCACTCGGACACTCAGATACAACATCGAACCTCCAACCCCAAGTCCCTTCAACCACACGGACACTCAGATAAAACATCAAACACCGAAACCCCCGAACCCCTTCACCCACTCGGACACTCAGATAAAACATCAAACCCCCAACCCGAGCCACTTCACTCACCCGGACACTCAGATTAAACATCAAACCTGTTACACCCGAACCCCTTCACCCACCCGGTCACTGAGATAAAACGTAAAACCCCCAACCCCGAGCTCCGTCACCCACACGGACACTCAGATAAAACATCAAACCCCCAACCCCGAGCCCCTTCACCCACCCGGACACTCAGATAAAACATCAAACCCCTAAACCCCGAGCCCCTTCAGCCACTCGGACACTCAATAAAACATCAAACCCCTACCCCGAGTCCCTTCACCCACCCGGACACTCAGATAAAACATCAAACTCCCAACCCAGAACCCCTTCACCCACAAGGACACTCAGATAAAACATCAAACCTGTAACCCCTGAGCCCGTTCACCCACGCGGACACTCTGATAAAACATCAAACCCCCAACCCGGAGCGGTTTCACTCACCCGGACACTCAGACAAAAAATCAAACCCCTAAACCCCAAGCCCCTTCACCCACCCAGACACTCAGGTAAAACATCAAAATTTTAATCCCCCGTGTCCCTTCACCCACCCGAACACTCAGATAAAACTACAAACCCCAAAACCCCCGAGCCCCTTCACCCAAACGGACATCAGATAAAACATCAAACCCCTAAACCCCAAGCCCCTTCACGCATCCGGACTCTCAGATAAAACATCAAACCCCCAACCCGAGCCACTTCACCCAGCGGGACACACAGATTAAACATCAAACCTGTAACCCCCGAACCCCTTCACCCACTCGGACACTCAGATAAAACATCAAACCCCCAACCCGAGCCACTTCACTCACCCGGACACTCAGATTAAACATCAAACCTGTTACACCCGAACCCCTTCACCCACCCGGTCACTAAGATAAAACGTAAAACCCCCAACCCCGAGCTCCGTCACCCACACGGACACTCAGATAAAACATCAAACCCCCAACCCCGAGCCCCTTCACCCACCCGGACACTCAGATAAAACATCAAACCTGTAACCCCTGAGCCCGTTCACCCACGTGACACTTTGATAAAACATCAAACCCCCAACCCGGAGAGGCTTCACTCACCCGGACACTCAGACAAAAAAATCAAACCCCTGAACCGCGATCCCCTTCCCCCACCCGGACACTCAGATAAAACATCAAACCCCTAAACCCCAAGCCCCTTCACCCATCCAGACACTCAGATAAAACATCAAACCCTTAATCCCCCGTGTCCCTTCACCCACCTGGACACTCAGATAAAACTACAAACCCCAAAACCCCCGAGCCCCTTCACCCACCCGGACACTCAGATAAAACATCAAACCCCAAACCCCAAGCCCCTTCACGCATCCGGACTCTCAGATAAAACATCAAACCCCCAACCCGAGCCACTTCACCCAGCGGGACACACAGATTAAACATCAAACCTGTAACACCCGACCCCTTCACCCACTCGGACACTCAGATAAAACATCAAACCCCCAACCCGAGCCACTTCACTCACCCGGACACTCAGATTAAACATCAAATCTGTTACACCCGAACCCCTTCACCCACTTGGTCACTAAGATAATACATAAAACCCCCAACCGCGATCCCCTTCCCCCACCAGGACTCTCAGATAAAACATCAAACTTCCAACCCCAAGCCCCTTCACCCACCCGGACACTCAGATAAAACAACAAACCCCAAAACCCCAAGCCCCTTCACGCATCCGGACTCTCAGATAAAACATCAAACCCCCAACCCGAGCCACTTCACCCAGCGGGACACACAGATTAAACATCAAACCTGTAACACCCGAACCCCTTCACCCACCCGGTCACTAAGATAAAACATCAAACCCACAACCCAGAGACTCTTCACCCACATGGACGCTCAGATAAAACATCAAACCCCTAATTCCCCAAACCCTGCACCCACTCGGACACTCAGATACAACATCAAACCTCCAACCCCAAGTCCCTTCAATCACATGGACACTCAGATAAAACATCAAACCCCGAAACCCCCGAACCCCTTCACCCACTCGGACACTCAGATAAAACATCAAACCCCCTACCCCGATCCCCTTCACCCAGCCGGACACTGAGATAAAACATCAAACCCAACCCGGAGCAGCTTTACCCACCCATACACTCAGATAAAACATCAAACCCCCAACCCCAAGCCCCTTCACCCACACGGACACTCAGATAAAACATCACACCCTTAAACCCCCGTGTCCCTTCACCCAGCCTAACACTCAGATAAAACATCAAACCCCAAAACCTCCGAGCCCCTTCACTCACCCGGACACTAAGATAAAACATCAAACCCCTAAACCCCAAACCTTTTCAGACAATCGGACCCTCAATAAAACATCAAAGCCCCATCCCCGAGCCCCTTCACCCACCTGGAAACTCAGATAAATCATCAAACCCCCAACCCCAAGCCCCTTCACCCACACGGACACTCAGATAAAACATCAAACACCGAAACCCCCGAACCCCTTCACCCACTCGGACACTCAGATAAAACATCAAAGCCCCAACCCGAGCCACTTCACTCACCCGGACACTCAGATTAAACATCAAACCTGTTACACCCGAACCCCTTCACCCACCCGGTCACTGAGATAAAACGTAAAACCCCCAACCCCGAGCTCCGTCACCCACACGGACACTCAGATAAAACATCAAACCCCCAACCCCGAGCCCCTTCACCCACCCGGACACTCAGATAAAACATCAAACCCCTAAACCCCGAGCCCCTTCAGCCACTCGGACACTCAATAAAACATCAAACCCCTACCCCGAGTCCCTTCACCCACCCGGACACTCAGATAAAACATCAAACTCCCAACCCAGAACCCCTTCACCCACAAGGACACTCAGATAAAACATCAAACCTGTAACCCCTGAGCCCGTTCACCCACGCGGACACTCTGATAAAACATCAAACCCCCAACCCGGAGCGGTTTCACTCACCCGGACACTCAGATAAAAAATCAAACCCCTAAACCCCAAGCCCCTTCACCCACCCAGACACTCAGGTAAAACATCAAAATTTTAATCCCCCGTGTCCCTTCACCCACCCGAACACTCAGATAAAACTACAAACCCCAAAACCCCCGAGCCCCTTCACCCAAACGGACATCAGATAAAACATCAAACCCCTAAACCCCAAGCCCCTTCACCCATCCGGACTCTCAGATAAAACATCAAACCCCCAACCCGAGCCACTTCACCCAGCGGGACACACAGATTAAACATCAAACCTGTAACCCCCGAACCCCTTCACCCACTCGGACACTCAGATAAAACATCAAACCCCCAACCCGAGCCACTTCACTCACCCGGACACTCAGATTAAACATCAAACCTGTTACACCCGAACCCCTTCACCCACCCGGTCACTAAGATAAAACGTAAAACCCCCAACCCCGAGCTCCGTCACCCACACGGACACTCAGATAAAACATCAAACCCCCAACCCCGAGCCCCTTCACCCACCCGGACACTCAGATAAAACATCAAACCTGTAACCCCTGAGCCCGTTCACCCACGTGGACACTTTGATAAAACATCAAACCCCCAACCCGGAGCGGCTTCACTCACCCGGACACTCAGACAAAAAAATCAAACCCCTGAACCGCGATCCCCTTCCCCCACCCGGACACTCAGATAAAACATCAAACCCCTAAACCCCAAGCCCCTTCACCCATCCAGACACTCAGATAAAACATCAAACCCTTAATCCCCCGTGTCCCTTCACCCACCCGGACACTCAGATAAAACTACAAACCCCAAAACCCCCGAGCCCCTTCACCCACCCGGACACTCAGATAAAACATCAAACCCCAAACCCCAAGCCCCTTCACGCATCCGGACTCTCAGATAAAACATCAAACCCCCAACCCGAGCCACTTCACCCAGCGGGACACACAGATTAAACATCAAACCTGTAACACCCGAACCCCTTCACCCACCCGGTCACTAAGATAAAACATCAAACCCACAAGCCAGAGACTCTTCACCCACATGGACGCTCAGATAAAACATCAAACCCCTAATTCCCCAAACCCTGCACCCACTCGGACACTCAGATACAACATCAAACCTCCAACCCCAAGTCCCTTCAATCACATGGACACTCAGATAAAACATCAAACCCCGAAACCCCCGAACCCCTTCACCCACTCGGACACTCAGATAAAACATCACACCCTTAAACCCCCGTGTCCCTTCACCCAGCCTAACACTCAGATAAAACATCAAACCCCAAAACCTCCGAGCCCCTTCACTCACCCGGACACTCAGATAAAACATCAAACCCCTAAACCCCGAACCCTTTCAGACAATCGGACCCTCAATAAAACATCAAAGCCCCAACCCCGAGCCCCTTCACCCACCTGGAAACTCAGATAAAACTTCAAACCCCCAACCCCGATCCTCTTCACCCACACGGATACTCAGATATACCATCAAACCCCTAATCACCCGAACCCTGCACCCACTCGGACACTCAGATACAACATCGAACCTCCAACCCCAAGTCCCTTCAACCACACGGACACTCAGATAAAACATCAAACACTGAAACCCTCGAACCCCTTCACCCACTCGGACACTCAGATAAAACATCAAACCCCCAACCCGAGCCACTTCACTCACCCGGACACTCAGATTAAACATCAAACCTGTTACACCTGAACCCATTCACCCACCCGGTCACTGAGATAAAACATAAAACCCCCAACCCCGAGCTCCGTCACCCACACGGACACTCAGATAAAACATCAAACCCCCAACCCCGAGCCCCTTCACCCACCCGGACACTCAGATAAAACATCAAACCCTTAATCCCCCGTGTCCCTTCACCCACCCGGACACTCAGATAAAACTACAAACCCCAAAACCCCCGAGCCCCTTCACCCAAATGGACATCAGATAAAACATCAAACCCCAAACCCCGAGCCCCTTCACCCACCCAGACACTCAGATAAAACATCAAACCCCTATACCCCAAGCCCCTTCACGCATCCGGACTCTCAGATAAAACATCAAACCCCCAACCCGAGCCACTTCACCCAGCGGGACACACAGATTAAACATCAAACCTGTAACAGCCGAACCCCTTCACCCACCCGGTCACTAAGATAAAACATCAAACCCCCAACCCAGAGCCTCTTCACCCACATGGATACTCAGATAAAACATCAAACCCCTACTTCCCCAAACTCTGCACCCACTCGGACACTCAGATACAACATCAAACCTCCAACACCAAGTCCCTTCAATCACATGGACACTCAGATAAAACATCAAACCCCGAAACCCCCGAACCCCTTCACCCACTCGGACACTCAGATAAAACATCACACCCTTAAACCCCCGTGTCCCTTCACCCAGCCTAACACTCAGATAAAACATCAAACCCCAAAACCTCCGAGCCCCTTCACTCACCCGGACACTCAGATAAAACATCAAACCCCTAAATCCCGAAACCTTTCAGACAATCGGACCCTCAGTAAAACATCAAAGCCACATCCCCGAGCCCCTTCACCCACCTGGAAACTCAGATAAATCACCAAACCCCCAACCCCAAGCCCCTTCACCCACACGGACACTCAGATAAAACATCAAACCCTTAAACCCCTGTGTCCCTTCACCCACCCTAACACTCAGATAAAACATCAAACTCCAAAACCTCCGAGCCCCTTCACTCACCCGGACACTCAGATAAAACATCAAACCCCTAAACCCCGAGCCCCTTCAGCCACTCGGACACTCAATAAAACATCAAACCCCTACCCCGAGTCCCTTCACCCACCCGGACACTCAGATAAAACATCAAACTCCCAACCCAGAACCCCTTCACCCACAAGGACACTCAGATAAAACATCAAACCTGTAACCCCTGAGCCCGTTCACCCACGCGGACACTCTGATAAAACATCAAACCCCCAACCCGGAGCGGTTTCACTCACCCGGACACTCAGACAAAAAATCAAACCCCTAAACCCCAAGCCCCTTCACCCACCCAGACACTCAGGTAAAACATCAAAATTTTAATCCCCCGTGTCCCTTCACCCACCCGAACACTCAGATAAAACTACAAACCCCAAAACCCCCGAGCCCCTTCACCCAAACGGACATCAGATAAAACATCAAACCCCTAAACCCCAAGCCCCTTCACGCATCCGGACTCTCAGATAAAACATCAAACCCCCAACCCGAGCCACTTCACCCAGCGAGACACACAGATTAAACATCAAACCTGTAACCCCCGAACCCCTTCACCCACTCGGACACTCAGATAAAACATCAAACCCCCAACCCGAGCCACTTCACTCACCCGGACACTCAGATTAAACATCAAACCTGTTACACCCGAACCCCTTCACCCACCCGGTCACAAAGATAAAACATAAAACCCCCAACCCCGAGCTCCGTCACCCACACGGACACTCAGATAAAACATCAAACCCCCAACCCCCGAACCCCTTCACCCACCCGGACACTCAGAGAAAACATCAAACCTGTAACCCCTGAGCCCCTTCACCCACCCGGACACTCAGATAAAACATCAAACCCACAACCCGGAGCAGCTTCACTCACCCGGACACTCAGATAAAACACCAAACCGCCAAACCCGAACCCCTTCACCCACCCGGACACTCTGATAAAACATCAAACCCCTAAACCCCAAGCCCCTTCACCCATCCAGACACTCAGATAAAACATCAAACCCTTAATCCCCCGTGTCCCTTCACCCACCCGGACACTCAGATAAAACATCAAACCCCAAAACCCCCGAGCCCCTTCACCCACCCGGACTCTCAGATAAAACATCAAACCCCAAACCCCAAGCCTCTTCACCCACCCAGACACTCAGATAAAACATCAAACCCCCAACCCCGAGCCACTTCACCCACCGGGACACTCAGATTAAACATCAAACCTGTAACACCCGAACCCCTTCACCCACCCGGTCACTAAGATAAAACATCAAACCCACAAGCCAGAGACTCTTCACCCACATGGACGCTCAGATAAAACATCAAACCCCTAATTCCCCAAACCCTGCACCCACTCGGACACTCAGATACAACATCAAACCTCCAACCCCAAGTCCCTTCAATCACATGGACACTCAGATAAAACATCAAACCCCGAAACCCCCGAACCCCTTCACCCACTTGGACACTCAGATAAAACATCACACCCTTAAACCCCCGTGTCCCTTCACCCAGCCTAACACTCAGATAAAACATCAAACCCCAAAACCTCCGAGCCCCTTCACTCACCCGGACACTCAGATAAAACATCAAACCCCTAAACCCCGAACCCTTTCAGACAATCGGACCCTCAATAAAACATCAAAGCCCCAACCCCGAGCCCCTTCACCCACCTGGAAACTCAGATAAAACATCAAACCCCCAACCCCGAGCCTCTTCACCCACACAGATACTCAGATAAACCATCAAACCCCTAATCACCTGAACCCTGCACCCACTTGGACACTCAGATACAACATCGAACCTCCAACCCCAAGTCCCTTCAACCACACGAACACTCAGATAAAACATCAAACACTGAAACCCTCGAACCCCTTCACCCACTCGGACACTCAGATAAAACATCAAACCCCCAACCCGAGCCACTTCACTCACCCGGACACTCAGATTAAACATCAAACCTGTTACACCCGAACCCCTTCACCCACCCGGTCACTGAGATAAAACATAAAACTCCCAACCCCGAGCTCCGTCACCCACACGGACACTCAGATAAAACATCAAACCCCCAACCCCGAGCCCCTTCACCCACCCGGACACTCAGATAAAACATCAAACCCCTAACCCCCGAGCCCCTTCAGCCACTCGGACACTCAATAAAACATCAAACCCCTACCCCGAGTCCCTTCACCCACCCGGACACTCAGATAAAACATCAAACTCCCAACCCAGAACCCCTTCACCCACAAGGACACTCAGATAAAACATCAAACCTGCAACCCCTGAGCCCGTTCACCCACCCGGACACTCTGATAAACATCAAACCCCCAACCCGGAGCGGCTTCACTCACCCGGACACTCAGATAAAACATCAAACCCCTAAACCCCAAGCCCCTTCACCCACCCAGACACTCAGATAAAACATCAAACCCTTAATCCCCCGTGTCCCTTCACCCACCCGGACACTCAGATAAAACAACAAACCCCAAAACCCCCGAGCCCCTTCACCCAAATGGACATCAGATAAAACATCAAACCCCAAACCCCGAGCCCCTTCACCCACCCGGACACTCAGATAAAACAACAAACCCCTAAACCCCAAGCCCCTTCACCCATCCGGACTCTCAGATAAAACATCAAACCCCCAACCCGAGCCACTTCACCCACCGGGTCACTCAGATAAACATCAAACCTGTAACACCCGAACCCCTTCACCCACCCGGTCACTAAGATAAAACATAAAACCCCCAACCCCGAGCCCCGTCACCCACACGGACACTCAGATAAAACATCAAACCCCCTACCCCGATCCCCTTCACCCACCCGGACACTCAGATAAAACATCAAACCCCCAACCCCGAGCCCCTTCACCCACCCATACACTCAGATAAAACATTAAACACCCAACCCCTATTTCCTTCACCCACCCGGACACTCAGATAAAACATCAAACCTGTAACCCCTGAGCCACTTCACCCACCCGGACACTCTGATTAAACAACAAACCCGAACCCCGAGCCCCTTCACCCACCCGGACACTCAGATAAAACATCAAACCCCCAACCCCAAGCCCCATCACCCACCCGGACACTCAGATAAAACATCAAACCCTTAATCCCCCGTGTCCCTTCACCCACCCTAACACTCAGATAAAACATCAAACCCCAAAACCTCCGAGCCCCTTCACCCACACGAAAAGTCAGATAAAACATCAAACCCCCAACCCCGAGCCCCTTCACCCACACGGACACTCAGATAAAACATCAAACCCCCTACCCCGATCCCCTTCACCCACGCGGACACTCTGATAAAACATCAAACCCCCTACCCCGAGCGCCGTCACCCACACGGACACTCGGATAAAACATCAAACCCCCAACCCCGAGCCCCTTCACCCACCCGGACACTCGGATAAAACATCAAACCCCTCAACCCCGAAACCCTTCAGCCAATCGGACACTCAATAAAACATCAAACTCCCTACCCCGAGTCCCTTCACCCATCGGACACTCAGACAAAACCATCAAACTGCCAACCCCGAACCCCTTCACACAGCCGGACACTCAGATAAAACATCAAACCCCCAACGCCGATACCCTTCACCCACCCGGACACTCAGATATAACATCGAACCCCCAACCCCGTGCCCCTTCACCCACCCCGACACTCAGATAAAATATCAAACCGCCAACCCTGAGCCCCTTCACCCACCTGGACACTCAGATAAAACATTAAACCCTTAACCTCCCGAACACCTTTGCCCACGCGGACACTCAGACAAAACATCAAACCCAAGATCCCGAGCCTCGTCACCCACCCGGACACTCAGATTAAACATTAAACCTGTAACCACCGAATCCCTTCACCCACGCGGACACTCAGATAAAACATCAAACTCCTAAACCCATGAACCCCTTCACCCACTCGGACACACAGATAAAACATCAAACCCCCAACGCCGACACCTTTCACCCATTGGACACTCAGATTAAACATCAAACCAGTAACAGCCGAACCCCTTCACCCACCCGGTCACTAAGATAAAACATAAAACCCCCAACCCCGAGCCCCGTCACCCACACGGACACTCAGATAAAACATCAAACCCCCCTACCCCGATTTCCTTCACCTACCTGGACACTCAGATAAAACATCAAACCGCCAACCCCGAACCCCTTCACCCACCCGGACACTCTGATAAAACATCAAACCCCTAAACACCTGAGCCCCTTCACCCACCCGGACAGTCAGATAAAAGATCAAATCCCCAACCCCGAGCCACCTCACCCAACCGGACACTCAGATTAAACATCAAACCTGTAACACCCGAACCCCTTCACCCACCCGGTCACTAAGATAAAACATAAAACCCCCAACCCCGAGCCTCATCACCCACACGGACACTCAGATAAAACATCAAACCCCCTACCCCGATCCCCTTCACCCACCCAGACACTCTGATTAAACATCAAACCCCTAAACCGCGATCCCCATCCCCCACCCGGACTCTCAAATAAAACATCAAACCCCCAACCCCAAGCCCCATCACCCACCCGGACACTCAGATAAAACATCAAACCCCGAAACCCCCGAACCCCTTCACCCACTCGGACACTCAGATAAAACATCAAACCCCCAACCCGAGCCACTTCACTCACCCGGACACTCAGATTAAACATCAAACCTGTTATACCCGAACCCCTTCACCCACCCGGACACTCAGATAAAACATCAAACTCCCAACCCAGAACCCCTTCACCCACAAGGACACTCAGATAAAACATCAAACCCCTAACCCGAATCAAACCCCTAAACCCCGATCCCCTTCACCCACCCGGACACTCAGATAAAACATCAAACCCCCAACCCCAAGCCCCTTCACCCACCCAGACACTCAGATAAAACATCAAACCCTTAATCCCCCGTGTCCCTTCACCCACCCGGACACTCAGATAAAACATCAAACCCCAAAACCCCCGAGCCCCTTCACCCAAACGGACATCAGATAAAACATCAAACCCCCAACCCCGAGCCCCTTCACCCACCCGGACACTCAGATAAAACATCAAACCCCTAAACCCCAAGCCCCTTCACCCACCCGGACTCTCAGATAAAACATCAAACCCCCAACCCGAGCCACTTCACCCACCGGGTCACTCAGATAAAACATCAAACCCGTAAACCCCGAATCCCTTGACCCACCCGGACACTCAGATAAAACATCAAACCCCCAACCCCGAGCCCCTTCACCCACACGGACACTCAGATAAAACATCAAACCCCCAACCCCGAGCCCCTTCACCCACCCGGACACTCAGATAAAACATCAAACCCCTAAACCCCAAGCCCCTTCACCCACCCGGACACTCAGATAAAACATCAAACCCCCAACCCCAAGCCCCTTCACCCACCCGGACACTCAGATAAAACATCAAACCCCCAAACCCGAGCCCCTTCACCCACCCGGACACTCAGATAAAACATTGATAAAACATCAAACCCCTAAACACCTGAGCCCCTTCACCCACCCGGACACTCAGATAAAACATCAAACCCCCAACCCCGAGCCCCTTCACCCACCCGGACACTCAGATAAAACATCAAACCTGTAACACCCGAACCCCTTCACCCACCCGGTCACTAAGATAAAACATAAAACCCCCAACCCCGAGCCCCATCACCCACACGGACACTCAGATAAAACATCAAACCCCTAAACCCCAATCCCCTTCACCCACCCGGACACCAAACCCCCAACCCCAAGCCCCTTCACCCACCCGGACACTCAGATAAAACATCAAACCCCCAACCCCGAGCCCCTTCACCCACCCGGACACTCAGATAAAACATCAAACCCCCAAACCCCGAGCCCCTTCACCCACCCGGACACTCAGATAAAACATCAAACCCCCAAACCCCGAGCCCCTTCACCCACACGGACACTCAGATAAAACATCAAACCCCCAACCCCGAGCCCCTTCACCCACCCGGACACTCAGATAAAACATCAAACCCCTAAACCCCAAGCCCCTTCACCCACCCGGACACTCAGATAAAACATCAAACCCCCAAACCCCGAGCCCCTTCACCCACCCGGACACTCAGACTCGGACACTCAGATAAAACATCAAACCCCCAACCCCGAGCCCCTTCACCCACCCGGACACTCAGATTAAACATCAAACCTGTAACAGCCGAACCCCTTCACCCACCCGGTCACTAAGATAAAACATAAAACCCCCAACCCCGAGCCCCGTCACCCACACGGACACTCAGATAAAACATCAAACCCACAACCCGGAGCAGCTTCACTCACCCGGACACTCAGATAAAACACCAAACCGCCAAACCCGAACCCCTTCACCCACCCGGACACTCTGATAAAACATCAAACCCCTAAACACCTGAGCCCCTTCACCCACCCGGACACTCAGATAAAACATCAAATCCCCAACCCCGAGCCACTTCACCCACCCGGACACTCAGATTAAACATCAAACCTGTAACACCCGAACCCCTTCACCCACCCGGTCACTAAGATAAAACATAAAACCCCCAACCCCGAGCCCCGTCACCCACACGGACACTCAGATAAAACATCAAACCCCCTACCCCGATCCCCTTCACCCACCCAGACACTCTGATTAAACATCAAACCCCTAAACCGCGATCCCCATCCCCCACCCGGACTCTCAAATAAAACATCAAACCCCCAACCCCAAGCCCCATCACCCACACGGACACTCAGATAAAACATCAAACCCCGAAACCCCCGAACCCCTTCACCCACTCGGACACTCAGATAAAACATCAAACCCCCAACCCCGAGCCCCTTCACCCACCCGGACACTCAGATAAAACATCAAACCCATAATACCCGATCCCCTTCACCCACCCGGTCTCTCAGATAAAACATCAAACCCCCAACCCAGAACCCCTTCACCCACAAGGACACTCAGATAAAACATCAAACCTGTAACCCCTGAGCCCGTTCACCCACGCGGACACTCTGATAAAACATCAAACCCCCAACCCGGAGCGGCTTCACTCACCCGGACACTCAGATAAAAAATCAAACCCCTAAACCGCGATCCCCTTCCCCCACCCGGACTCTCAGATAAAACATCAAACCCCCAACCCCAAGCCCCTTCACCCACCCAGACACTCAGATAAAACATCAAACCCTTAATCCCCCGTGTCCCTTCACCCACCCGGACACTCAGATAAAACTACAAACCCCAAAACCCCCGAGCCCCTTCACCCAAACGGACATCAGATAAAACATCAAACCCCAAACCCCGAGCCCCTTCACCCACCCGGACACTCAGATAAAACATCAAACCCCTAAACCCCGAGCCCCTTCACCCATCCGGACACTCAGATAAAACATCAAACCCCCAACCCCGAGCCACTTCACCCACCGGGACACTCAGATAAAACATCAAACCTGTAACCCCCGAACCCCTTCACCCACCCGGACACTCAGATAAAACATCAAACCCCCAACCCCGAGCCCCTTCACCCACCCGGACACTCAGATAAAACATCAAACCCCCAACCCCGAGCCCCTTCACCCACCCGGACACTCAGATAAAACATCAAACCCATAAACCCCGAGCCCCTTCACCCACCCGGACACTCAGATAAAACATCAAACCCCCAACCCCGAGCCCCTTCACCCACCCGGACACTCAGATAAAACATCAAACCCCTAAACCCGAACCCCTTCAGCCAATCGGAAACTGAATAAAACATCAAACCCCCTACCCCGAGTCCCTTCACCCACCCGGACACTCAGATAAAACATCAAACCCCAACCCCGAACCCCTTCACCCACCCGGACACTCTGATAAAACATCAAACCCCTAAACACCTGAGCCCCTTCACCCACCCGGACAGTCAGATAAAAGATCAAATCCCCAACCCCGAGCCACCTCACCCAACCGGACACTCAGATTAAACATCAAACCTGTAACACCCGAACCCCTTCACCCACCCGGTCACTAAGATAAAACATAAAACCCCCAACCCCGATCCCCTTCACCCACCCAGACACTCTGATTAAACATCAAACCCCTAAACCGCGATCCCCATCCCCCACCCGGACTCTCAAATAAAACATCAAACCTCCAACCCCAAGTCCCATCACCCACTCGGACACTCAGATAAAACATCAAACCCCCAACCCGAGCCACTTCACTCACCCGGACACTCAGATTAAACATCAAACCTGTAACACCCGAACCCCTTCACCCACCCGGTCACTAAGATAAAACATAAAACCCCCTACCCCGATCCCCTTCACGCACCCGGACACGTAGATAAAACATCAAACCCCTAAACCGCGATCCCCATCCCCCACCCGGACTCTCAAATAAAACATCAAACCCCCAACCCCAAGCCCCATCACCCACTCGGACACTCAGATAAAATATCAAACCCCCAACCCGAGCCACTTCACTCACCCGGACACTCAGATTAAACATCAAACCGGTTATACCCGAACCCCTTCACCCACCCGGACACTGAGATAAAACGTAAAACCCCCAACCCCGAGCTCCGTCACCCACACGGACACTCAGATAAAACATCAAACCCCCAACCTGGAGCCCCTTCACCCACCCGGACACTCAGATAAAAAATCAAACCCCTAAACCGCGATCCCCTTCCCCCACCCGGACTCTCAGATAAAACATCAAACCCCCAACCCCAAGCCTCTTCACCCACCCAGACACTCAGATAAAACATCAAACCCTTAATCCCCCGTGTCCCTTCACCCACCCGAACACTCAGATAAAACTACAAACCACAAAATCCCCGAGCCCCTTCACCCAAACGGACATCAGATAAAACATCAAACCCCAAACCCCGAGCCCCTTCACCCACCCGGACACTCAGATAAAACATCAAACCCCTAAACCCCAAGCCCCTTCACGCATCCGGACTCTCAGATAAAACATCAAACCCCCAACCCGAGCCACTTCACCCAGCGGGACACTCAGATAAAACATCAAACCTGTAACCCCCGAACCCCTTCACCCACCCGGACACTCAGATAAAACATCAAACCCCCAACCCGAGCCACTTCACCCACCGGGACACTCAGATTAAACATCAAACCTGTAACACCCGAACCCCTTCACCCACCCGGTCACTAAGATAAAACATAAAACCCCCAACCCCGAGCCCCGTCACCCACACGGACACTCAGATAAAACATCAAACCCCCAACCCCGATCCCCTTCACCCACCCGGACACTCAGATAAAACATCAAACCCCTAAACCCCGAGCCCCTTCACTCAACCCGGACACTCAGATAAAACATCAAACACCCAACCCCGAACCCCTTCAGCCACTCGGACACTCAATAAAACATCAAACCCCTACACCGAGTCCCTTCACCCACCCGGACACTCAGATAAAACATCAAACCCCCAACCCCGAGCCCCTTCACCCACCCGGACACTCAGATAAAACATCAAACCCCTAAACCCCGAGCCCCTTCACCCAACCCGGACACTCAGATAAAACATTAAAATTCCTAAACCCCCGAACCCCTTCACCCACCCGGACACTCAATAAAACATCAAACCCCCAACCCCGAGCCCCTTCACCCACCCATACACTCAGATAAAACATCAAAACCCCAACCCCAAACCCCTTCACCCACTCGGACACTCAGATAAAACATCAAACCCTTAATCCCCCGTGTCCCTTCACCCACCCTAACACTCAGATAAAACATCAAACCCCAAAACCTCCGAGCCCCTTCACCCACACGGACACTCAGATAAAACATCAAACCCCCAAACCCGAGCCCCGTCACCCACCCGGACACTCAATAAAACATCAAAACCCCAACCCCAAGCCCCTTCACCCACACGGACACTCAGATAAAACATCAAACCTGTAACACCCGAACCCCTTCACCCACCCGGTCACTAAGATAAAACATAAAACCCCCAACCCGAGCCCTGTCACCCACACGGACACTCAGATAAAACATCAAACCCCCAGCCCCGAGCCCCTTCACCCACCCGGACACTCAGATAAAACATCAAACCCCTAAAGCCCGAGCCCCTTCACCCACCCGGACACTCAGATAAAACATCAAACCCCTAAACCCCGAGCCCCTTCACCCACCCGGACACTCAGATAAAACATCAAACCCCTAAACCCCCGAACCCCTTCACCCACCCGGACACTCAGATAAAACATCAAACCCCCAACCCCGAGCCCCTTCACCCACCCGGACACTCAGATAAAACATCAAACCCCCAACCCCAAGCCCCTTCACCCACCCATACACTCAGATAAAACATCAAAACCCCAACCCCAAACCCCTTCACCCACTCGGACACTCAGATAAAATATCAAACCCTTAATCCCCCGTGTCCCTTCACCCACCCTAACACTCAGATAAAACATCAAACCCCAAAACCTCCAAGCCCCTTAACCCACACGAAAAGTCAGATAAAACATCAAACCCCCAACCCTGAACCCCTTCACCCACCCGGACACTCGGATAAAACATCAAACCTACAACCCCAAGTCCCTTCACCCACACGGACACTCAGATAAAACATCAAACCTGTAACACCCGAACCCATTCACCCACCCGGTCACTAAGATAAAACATAAAACCCCCAACCCGAGCCCCATCACCCACACGGACACTCAGATAAAACATCAAACCCCCAACCCCGAGCCCCTTCACCCACCCGGACACTCAGATAAAACATCAAACCCCTAAACCCCGAGCCCCTTCACCCACCCGGACACTCAGATAAAACATCAAACCCCTAAACCCCGAGCCCCTTCACCCAACCCGGACACTCAGATAAAACATCAAACTCCTAAACCCCCGAACCCCTTCACCCACCCGGACACTCAATAAAACATCAAACCCCCAACCCCGAGCCCCTTCACCCACCCGGACACTCAGATAAAACATCAAACCCCTAAACCCCGAGCCCCTTCACCCAACCCGGACACTCAGATAAAACATTAAAATTCCTAAACCCCCGAACCCCTTCACCCACCCGGACACTCAATAAAACATCAAACCCCCAACCCCGAGCCCCTTCACCCACCCATACACTCAGATAAAACATCAAAACCCCAAACCCCAAACCCCTTCACCCACTCGGACACTCAGATAAAATATCAAACCCTTAATCCCCCGTGTCCCTTCACCCACCCTAACACTCAGATAAAACATCAAACCCCAAAACCTCCGAGCCCCTTAACCCACACGAAAAGTCAGATAAAACATCAAACCCCCAACCCTGAACCCCTTCACCCACCCGGACACTCGGATAAAACATCAAACCTACAACCCCAAGTCCCTTCACCCACACGGACACTCAGATAAAACATCAAACCTGTAACACCCGAACCCCTTCACCCACCCGGTCACTAAGATAAAACATAAAACCCCCAACCCGAGCCCTGTCACCCACACGGACACTCAGATAAAACATCAAACTCCCAGCCCCGAGCCCCTTCACCCACCCGGACACTCAGATAAAACATCAAACCCCTAAAGCCCGAGCCCCTTCACCCACCCGGACACTCAGATAAAACATCAAACCCCTAAACCCCGAGCCCCTTCACCCAACCCGGACACTCAGATAAAACATCAAACTCCTAAACCCCCGAACCCCTTCACCCACCCGGACACTCAATAAAACATCAAACCCCCAACCCCGAGCCCCTTCACCCACCCGGACACTCAGATAAAACATCAAACCCCCAACCCCAAGCCCCTTCACCCACCCATACACTCAGATAAAACATCAAAACCCCAACCCCAAACCCCTTCACCCACTCGGACACTCAGATAAAATATCAAACCCTTAATCCCCCGTGTCCCTTCACCCACCCTAACACTCAGATAAAACATCAAACCCCAAAACCTCCAAGCCCCTTAACCCACACGAAAAGTCAGATAAAACATCAAACCCCCAACCCTGAACCCCTTCACCCACCCGGACACTCGGATAAAACATCAAACCTACAACCCCAAGTCCCTTCACCCACACGGACACTCAGATAAAACATCAAACCTGTAACACCCGAACCCATTCACCCACCCGGTCACTAAGATAAAACATAAAACCCCCAACCCGAGCCCCATCACCCACACGGACACTCAGATAAAACATCAAACCCCCAACCCCGAGCCCCTTCACCCACCCGGACACTCAGATAAAACATCAAACCCCTAAACCCCGAGCCCCTTCACCCACCCGGACACTCAGATAAAACATCAAACCCCTAAACCCCGAGCCCCTTCACCCAACCCGGACACTCAGATAAAACATCAAACTCCTAAACCCCCGAACCCCTTCACCCACCCGGACACTCAATAAAACATCAAACCCCCAACCCTGAGCCCCTTCACCCACCCATACACTCAGATAAAACATCAAAACCCCAACCCCAAACCCCTTCACCCACTCGGACACTCAGATAAAATATCAAACCCTTAATCCCCCGTGTCCGTTCACCCACCCTAACACTCAGATAAAACATCAAACCCCAAAACCTCCGAGCCCCTTAACCCACACGAAAAGTCAGATAAAACATCAAACCCCCAACCCTGAACCCCTTCACCCACCCGGACACTCGGATAAAACATCAAACCTACAACCCCAAGTCCCTTCACCCACACGGACACTCAGATAAAACATCAAACCTGTAACACCCGAACCCCTTCACCCACCCGGTCACTAAGATAAAACATAAAACCCCCAACCCCGAGCCCCGTCACCCACACGGACACTCAGATAAAACATCAAACCCCCAACCCCGAGCCCCTTCACCCACCCGGACACTCAGATAAAACATCAAACCCCTAAACCCCGAGCCCCTTCACCCACCCGGATACTCAGATAAAACATCAAACCCCTAAACCCCCGAACCCCTTCACCCACCCGGACACTCAATAAAACATCAAACCCCCAACCCCGAGCCCCTTCACCCACCCATACACTCAGATAAAACATCAAAACCCCAACCCCAAACCCCTTCACCCACTCGGACACTCAGATAAAATATCAAACCCTTAATCCCCCGTGTCCGTTCACCCACCCTAACACTCAGATAAAACATCAAACCCCAAAACATCCGAGCCCCTTAACCCACACGAAAAGTCAGATAAAACATCAAACCTGTAACACCCGAACCCCTTTACCCACCCGGTCACTAAGATAAAAAATAAAACCCCCAACCCGAGCCCCGTCACCCACACGGACACTCAGATAAAACATCAAACTCCTAAACCCCCGAACCCCTTCAGCCACTCGGACACTCAATAAAACATCAAACCCCTACGCCGAGACCCTTCACCCACACGGACAGTTTAATAAAACATCAAACCCTCAACGCCGAGCCCCTTCACCCACACGGACACTCAGATAAAACATCAAACCTGTAACACCCGAACCCCTTCACCCACCCGGTCACTAAGATAAAACATAAAACCCCCAACCCGAGCCCCGTCACCCACACGGACACTCAGATAAAACATCAAACCTGTAACACCCGAACCCCTTCACCCACCCGGTCACTAAGATAAAACATAAAACACCCAACCCGAGTCCCTTCACCCACCCATACACTCAGATAAAACACCAAAACCCCAACCCCAAACCCCTTCACCCACTTGGACACTCAGATAAAATATCAAACCCTTAATCCCCCGTGTCCGTTCACCCACCCTAACACTCAGATAAAACATCAAACCCCAAAACCTCCGAGCCCCTTAACCCACACGAAAAGTCAGATAAAACATCAAACCCCCAACCCTGAACCCCTTCACCCACCCGGACACTCGGATAAAACATCAAACCTACAACCCCAAGTCCCTTCACCCACACGGACACTCAGATAAAACATCAAACCTGTAACACCCAAACCCCTTCACCCACCCGGTCACTAAGATAAAACATAAAACCCCCAACCCGAGCCCCGTCACCCACACGGACACTCAGATAAAACATCAAACCCCTAAACCCCGAGCCCCTTCACCCACCCGGACACTCAGATAAAACATCAAACTCCTAAACCCCCGAACCCCTTCACCCACCCGGACACTCAATAAAACATCAAACCCCCAACTCCGAGCCCCTTCACCCACCCATACACTCAGATAAAACATCAAAACCCCAACCCCAAACCCCTTCACCCACACGGACACTCAGATAAAACATCAAACCCCCAACCCCGAGCCCCTTCACCCAACCCGGACACTCAGATAAAACATCAAACTCCTAAACCCCTGAACCCCTTCAGCCACTCGGACACTCAATAAAACATCAAACCCCTATGCCGAGACCCTTCACCCACACGGACAGTTTAATAAAACATCAAACCCTCAACGCCGAGCCCCTTCACCCACCCGGACACTCAGATAAAACATCAAACCCCTAAACCCCAATCCCCTTCACCCATCCGGACTCTCAGATAAAACATCAAACACCCAACCCGAGCCACTTCACCCACCGGGACACTCAGATTAAACATCAAACCTGTAACCCCCGAATCCCTTCACCCACCCAGTGACTAAGATAAAACATAAAACCCCCAACCCCGAGCCCCTTCACCCACCCGGAATCTCAGATAAAACATCAAACCTGTAACCCCTGAGCCCCTTCACCCACCCGGACACTCTGATAAAACATCAAACCCTCAACCCCAAGCCCCTTCACCCACCCGGACACTCAGATAAAACATCAAACCTTAATCCCCCGTGTCCCTTCACCCACCCTAACACTCAGATAAATCATCAAACTCCCAACCCCGAGCCCCGTCACCCACGCGGACACTCAGGTAAAACATCAAACCCCCAACCCTGATCCCCTTCACCCACCCGGACACTCAGATAAAACATCAAACCCCTAAACCCCAGAACCCCTTTAGCCAATCGGACACTCAATAAAACATCAAACCCCCTACCCTGAGTCCCTTCACCCACCCGGACACTCAGATAAAACATCAAACCCCCAACCCCAAACCCCTTCACCCACCCGGACACTCAGATAAAACATCAAACCGCCAACTCCGAACCCCTTCACCCACCCGGACACTCTGATAAAACATCAAACCCTCAACCCCAAGCCCCTTCACCCACCCGGACACTCAGATAAAACATCAAACCTTAATCCCCCGTGTCCCTTCACCCACCCTAACACTCAGATAAATCATCAAACTCCCAACCCCGAGCCCCGTCACCCACGCGGACACTCAGGTAAAACATCAAACCCCCAACCCTGATCCCCTTCACCCACCCGGACACTCAGATAAAACATCAAACCCCTAAACCCCAGAACCCCTTTAGCCAATCGGACACTCAATAAAACATCAAACCCCCTACCCTGAGTCCCTTCACCCACCCGGACACTCAGATAAAACATCAAACCCCCAACCCCAAACCCCTTCACTCACCCGGACACTCAGATAAAACACCAAACCGCCAAACCCGAACCCCTTCACCCACCCGGACACTCTGATAAAACATCAAACCCCTAAACACCTGAGCCCCTTCACCCACCCGGACAGTCAGAGAAAAGATCAAATCCCCAACCCCGAGCCACCTCACCCACCCGGACACTCAGATTAAACATCAAACCTGTAACACCCGAACCCCTTCACCCACCCGGTCACTAAGATAAAACATCAAACCTCAAAACCCCCGAACCCCTTCACCCACCCGGACACTCAGATAAAACATCAAACCCCTAAACCCCCGAACCCCTTCAGCCAATCGGACACTCAATAAAACATCAAACCCCCTACCCCGAGCCCCTTCACCCACCCGGACACTCAGATAAAACATCAAACCCCCAACCCCGAACCCCTTCACCCACCCGGACACTCAGATAAAACATCAAACCCCCAACCCGAGCCACTTCACTCACCCGGACACTCAGATTAAACATCAAACCTGTAACGTCCGAACCCCTTCACCCACCCGGTCAATAAGATAAAACATAAAACCCCCAACCCCGAGCCCCGTCACCCACCCGGACACTCAGATAAAACATAAAACCCCCAACCCTGAGCCCCTTCACCCACCTGGTCACTCAGATAAAAGATCAAACCCTTAAATCCCATAACCCCTTCACCCACCCGGACACTCAGATAAAACTTCAAACCCCCAACCCCGATTTCCTTCACCGACCCAGACACTCAGATAAAACACCAAACCACCAACCTCCCGAACTCCTTCATCCACACGGACTCTCAGATAAAACATCAAACCTGTAACCCCGAGTCCCTTCCATGCAAGAACAATAACATCCCCCCAGCTCTCATGCACACAAAATCTAACAAAGCACTCACTCGTAGAAACACCAAGAGGTCTCAAGTCCCCAACCCCTCCCTGCAGAAAAAGTAACATACTGCCAACCTGTCCATTGGCAAGAAGTGGGAATCACAGAATACTGAAAGGGACCAATATTAACTAAAGTACACAGCAATAATCACATTGGTCTCAGAATTTCCAAACATCCTCCATCAGCATCGAGGACAGCGACAGGTGGGACTCAGGCCATGGGTTCTGACCCCCGACCCACGGCCTCCAGCACGGCCCCGGAAGAGTGACAGATGACCCACGGCCTCCGGCACAATTCCTGAAGAGTGACAGACGACCCACGGCCTCCAGCATAACCCCTGAAGAGTGACAGACGACCCACGGCCTCCTGCGCATTTGCCTCGATGTTTTCAATCTGTCTCGACACTTCAATGAGCAAGAAATGGAGTCAATCATGGCTCTATGCCCCGTCTCTCGTCTCCAGATCGGAACAACTCATGCTCGTGTCCTCTCCTGGAAAATTGTTAGGCACGTTTTTGCTAGGGTGTCTAAGACTTTTGCCCAGTACGGTACTTGTCAACGTGGAGCAGAGAGCAAGCTTGTAAATCTGGTGGGGGTAAAGGATGTTGGGAATGGTGAGGGTAGATCGCCACGGGAGAGGTGTGGGACAGGTGGCAGAGATGGAATGCCAGGGGCAGGGGTTAGTGCGGGTGCAGACACACCCAGCCCTGAGACACCAGACAAGATAATTTGTTTCCAAACAACTGGTTTATTGATCATTACAGAATGTCTCTCTGGTACTTCCCGCTCCCTCCCCTCTCCCTTCCCCTTTTCCCAACCATGATTCCCCTCTCCCTGCCCCCTTCCCACTCTCAGTCCACAATAGAGACCCAGATCAGAATCAGGTTTATCATCACTCACATATGTCATGAAATTTGCTTTTTTTGTGGTAACAGTACAGTGGAATACATAAAATTACTACAGCACTGTGCATAAGTCTTAAGCACTCTTGGTATATGTGTGCCTAAGACTTTTTCACAGTACTGTACTTAGATAATAAATTTACTTTGAAATTGAAACCTTGCTAAGTGTTGCCTTATACAGATTCTGGAAATTATCAGGAGTCTCTTTATGATGTGGATTGTAGTGGTTAGTACAAAACTTCACAGCTCAGCGACCGAGGGTTGACTCCTTAAGGAGTTTGTTCTGTGACCATGTGAGTTTCCTCCCATGTACATTTAAGGTAAGAGGTTGTAATTTCAAAGGAGATGTGACGGGCAAGTTTTTTACACAGGGAGTGGTGGGTACCTGGACTGAGCTGCCTGGGCTGGTGGTAGAGGCAGAAACATTAGAGATGTTTAGATAGGCACAGGGATGTGAGGAAGATGGAGGGAAATGGACGTTGTGTAGGTGGGAGGATTAGTTCGGTTGACTATTTGATTGCTAGTTTAATTTTTTGAGCACAACATTGAGGCCAAAAGGTCTCCTCCTTTGATGTACTGTTCTATGTAATGTTTTATCCCAAAGACGTATGGGATTGGGTTAGTGAGTTCTGGGCGCGTTACGTTGCCGCTGGAAGCGTGGTGACTCTTGCGGGCTGCCCCCAGACCATCCTCGGACTGTGTTGGTCATTGACGTGAACGATGCATTTCACTGTACAGTACTGTGCAAGTGTCTTCGGCAACCTCGATTTCAGATGGTATGTCCTCCACAGAGTCCTGATTGCAATACCATCGAGACTACCTGGGATTAGCTGGAGAGACAGAAGCAAGCGAGATGGACAAAGTCCGCAGAAGAACTGTGGCGGGTTGTCCAAGATGCTTGGAACAACCTACCAGCTGATTTTCATATAAAACTGCACGACAGTACACCTAAGAGAACAGATGCAGTTCTAAAGGCAAAAGGTGGTCACACTAAATATTGATTTGGTTTAGTTTTTTCCTGTTCACTGCTCTTTATAGTAAGTTTTTTGATATTTAGAAATTTCTCATTTCATTATATTGAAAAGCATCTTCACTTTACAGATTTTTTCCATGTGTCTAAGACTTTTGCATAATACTGTATATTTCAATGTACCTGTAATAATCTCTTTGTTAAAACTCCATCATATTGTGAATTCTGTGTGTTGAATATGCTTCTCTCTGTGCCATACCACCTATTGTTTTCAGTGACAGGACATATTCAGAGATTGAGATGTTCTTTGACGTTAATGAAATAATGAGATATGAAACAATTCATAATTTAACTGATAAGTAGCACTTGTCATCAGCTCAATCAACATTCATCTGTTCCTCATCAGCTGTCTCTTCCCCTCAGTCTGCGTGAGATTTGCAAGAGCAATCCATCTCACTTCCTGTCAAAGGAATTCAGGGACAACATTCGTTACAGATTACCTCAGTTTACAAAGTTATAGAGCCATGTGGGACCTTGTCATAGGCCTTGCTGAACTCCTTGTCATAGCTGGGGTGCCTAAGATTTTTGCACAGTACTGTATTGGTCAACATGGAGCAGACAGCGTGTTTGTAAATCTAGTGGGAACAAAGGAAGTTGGGAATGGTGAGGGTGGAGATCCTGGGAGGGGTGTGGGACAGGTGGCAGAGAAGGAGTGCCGGGGCGGGTGCAGACTCACCCAGCCCTGAGACACCAGGCAAGGTCATTTGATTCCAAACAATTGGTTTATTGATCATTACAGAATGTCTCTCTAGTGTTTCCCACTCCTTCCCCTCTCCCTTCCCCTTTTCCCAACCATGATTCCCCTCTCCCTGCCCCCTTCCCACTGTCAGTCCACAATAGAGACCCAGATCAGAATCAGGTTTATCATCACGCACATATGTTACGAAATTCGTTTTTTTGTGCGGCAGCAGAACAGTGCAATACGTAAAATTACGACAATACTGTGCAAAAGTCTTAGACACCCTGGTGATATATATGACTTTGCTCAATCCTGTAGACATCGTCCACAGCCTTTCCTTCATCAACTTTCTGGGTAACCTTTTCGAGAAAAGCTCCATAAGAATGGTTAAACTTACTTAAAGGCAAGAATGTATTCCTAATGTACAAACCATTAATAAGGCGCTAATAATAAGGTGGTAATTTCAAAGGAGATGTGAGGGGCACGTTTTCATAATACGCAAGCCTGGTAGTACGATATGGAGAGCAAGATGTTGCCCCCTCTTCACGAAGCTGATGAGCCCAAAGGAATGGCAGAGACCGATACAGTTTGGCACCAGCACCGTCCCAGGAGTTGCCAGTCACCGGTGGATTCAATGTAGGACTGTCTTAGGGACTCCAGTCCGGAATCTCCCTCGGGGTTTACTCCCAAAGCTTCCCCTTGAGAGGGAATAGCCGCGGGGCAGCAGGGATTTGAGATCAGAGTTGTCCTTCTCCCAGATGAGCTGCCAACCACAGCTGACGAGCCCTGACTGCCTGAAGTGACTGGTTTTAAGGCATCAGTGACCCATTTTTGCCCCTTCTCCTGTCAGTAGAAACAGTTCCGCCAGGCTTAGTAAGAAGGCATATGGTGCATTGGCCTTCATCAATCATGGAATTGAATTTAGGAGCTGAGAGGTAATGTTGCAGCTGTATAGGACCCTGGTCAGACCCCACTTAGAGTACTGTGCTCAGTTCTAGTTGCCTCACTACAGAAAGGATGTGGAAACCATAGAAAGGGTGCAGAGATTTGCAAGGATGTTGCCTGGATTGGGGAGCATGCCTTATGAGAATAGGTTGAGTGAACTCGGCCTCTTCTCCTTGGAGTGACGGAGGATGAGAGGTGACCTGATAGAGGTGTATAAGATGATGAGAGGCATTGATCATGTGGATAGTCAGAGGCTTTTTCCCAGGGCTGAAATGGCTAGCACAAGAGGGCACAGTTTTAAGGTGCTTGGAAGTAGATACAGGGGAGATGTCAGGGGTAAGTTTTTTACTCAGAGAGTGGTGAGTGCATGGAATGGGCTGCCAGTGATGGTAGGGTCTTTTAAGAGACTCCAGGATGGGTTCATGGAGCTTAGAAAAATAGAGTGCTATCGGTAACCCTAAGTAATTGCTAAGGTAAGGACATATTCAACACAGCTTTGTGGGCTGAAGGGCCTGTATTGTGCTGTAGGTTTTTCTATGTTTCTAGTATCTAAGCCACATCTTAAGACCTGGAGCTGGACTTGGTTGTCCGAGGCTATTTGAGGCACATGCCATGGGGAGCATTTAATAGATAGTGGGAGCTTGTCCCCATTACCATTCCCAACTATGACAAACTTAAGGAACCACAAGATTATGAGAGGCATAGGTAGAGTGGGCACTGGGCCAAGTGGTTAAGGCATTGGACTAGTGATCTGAAGATCGTGAGTTCGAGCCCCAGCCGAAGGAACGTGTTGTGTCTTTGAGCAAGGCACTTAATCACACATTGCTCTGCGACGACACTGGTGCCAAGCTGTATGGGTCCTAATGCCCTTCCCTTGGACAACATCGGTGGCGTGGAGAGGGGAGACTTGCAGCATGGGCAACTGCTGGTCTTCCATACAACCTTGCCCGGGCCTGCGCCCTGGAGAGTGAAGACTTTCCAGGCGCAGATCCATGGTCTCGCAAGACTAACTTTTAGGTAGAGTGGACAGAGACTATCTGTTTCCCAGGGTTGAAATGTCTAATACCAGAGTGCATGCATTGAAAGTGAGAGGGGTTTGGCTCAAGGGGGATGTGAGGGGTAAGTTTTTTACTCAGAGTGGTGGATGCCTGGAATGCACTGCCTGGGGTGGTGATAGAGGCAGAACCATTAGAGGTTTTTAAGAGACGTTCAGATAGGCTCATGAATGTGAGGAAAATGGAAGGATGTGGACATTGTATAGCAGAAGAGATTAGTTTAGTTGGCCATTTGATTACAAGTTAACATTAATTAGTTTGGCAGAACATTTGTGGGCCAAAAGGCCTGTTAGAGCATTGAACAGTATGGCACAGGAACAGACCCCAATGTTGTGCTGAGCCAGCTATACAGCTAAAAAAAAACACCCAAACACTAACCTCTCCTACCTACACCATGTCCACATCCCTCCATCTTCCTCACACTCATGTGCCTATCCAAACGTCTCTCAAAAGCCTCTAATGTATTTGCCTCCACCATCATACCAGGGAGCACATTCCAGACATCCAGCACTCTCTGTAAATCAACTTACCCCTTTGAGTCTACCCTCCTCTCACTTTCAGTGCCTCTCATAACCTTATAAACCTCTACCAGATCTCCCCTCAGCCTTTGCTGCTCCAGAGAAGACAACCCAGGCTTATTCAACATCTCACGATAGCACAAGCCCTCTAAACCAGGCAGCATCCTGGTGAACCTCTTCTGCATCCTCTCCAAAGCCTCAACATCCTTCCTACAGGGGGGCAACCAAACTGTATGCAATAGTCCAGATGTGACCTGACTAAAGTTTTATAAAATTGCAACATAACCTCTTGACTTTTGAACTCAGTGCCTTGGCTAATACAAGTAAGCATTCCACGGGCTTTCTTAACCACCGTATCGACCTGAGTAGCCACTTTCAAAGAGCTATGAACTTGGATCCCAAGATCTCTCTGCTCAGCAGCAGTGTTAAGGACCTGGCTCTTGCATTTGCCCTACCGAGGTGAAACACCTCACAGTTATCTGGGTTAAACTCCATCTGCCATTTCTCAGCCCAAGTCTGCAACTAATCTATCTCGCATTGTATTCTTTTCCAGTCTTCCACACTATCCACATCTCCACCAACCTTGGTACCAGCTACAATCTTACTAACCCACCTTGTGCTGTACTGTCCTGTTCCTGTGGTGTGCTGTTCTGGTTCCATGTTCTAAACCACAACTGAAGCAAATCATCATGGCTAAAATCAAATATCAGTCATCAATACAAAATCACTCTCATCCTGTCTCTGAGAACAATTTCCATGTGTTGCTTGATGGTATTACTTTTTCTCTGTGGATCTAAGACACTCATGTCAGCAATTCATATTTGGCCTTGACAAACTACCAACTTATATTGACTCACGATTTTGCTTGTTGTTAATTCAGACCACACTTGTGGTTGCAGAATGTCTGGAATTTATTGAAATATTTAGTATTTGTGCTGTTCCACTCAACCTTAAACACAAGAGATTCTGCAGATGCTCAAGATCCAGAGCCACACAGATAAAATACTGGAGGAACTCAGCAGGCCAGGCAGTATCTATGGAAATGAATAAACAGGAAATACTTCTGGCCGAGACCTTTCATCAGGACTGGAAAGGAAGGGCAAAGATGGCAAGATAAGAAGATGTGGTTGGGGAAGGAGGACAAGCTAGAAGGTGATAGGTGAAGCTAGGTGGGTGGAGGAGAGGGATGAAGCAAGAATCTGGAAGGTGATAGGTGGAAAAGGCAAACGGCTGAAGAAGAAGGAATCTGATAGGAGAGGAGAGTGGACCATAAGAGAAAGGGAAGGGGTGGAGCATAAGAGGGAGGTGAAAGTAATTGGACCTTCCAGGTAGAGGTGTATTTTTACTACAATCAATTGAAACACCTTGACTGCACGCGGTGATCTCCATTTAACTAATTATGTGACTTCTAAAACCAATTGGCTGCACCAGTGATGACTTTGCTGTGTCATATTAAAGGGGGCGAATACTAATGCAATCAATTATTTTGTGTTTTATATTTGTAATTAATTTAGATCACTTTGTAGAGATCTGTTTTCACTCTGACACAAAAGTCTTTTCTGTTGATCAGTGTAAAAAAAAGCCAAATTAAACCCAGTGTGATTCAAAGTTGTTAAACAATAAAACATGAAAACTTCCAGGGGGGTGGACGCTTTTTATAGGCTCTGTATGTATATGATAGAGAGGGAGAAACAACAGGATTCTGAATTTGGAAGAATTGATTATTGGAACAGGCTTGATGGGCTGAGTGGCCTAGCTGTTCTCTGGCTTTCTATATTTCTATTGGGTGGCAGGGTGGAGATGCATCTCCACCAAAGGAGGTGTAGGGCACTCCTTCCCTCCGCTAGTCTGCAGGTCACCCTTGGGCAAGGTGTGTCACCTGCTTAGCCCCCAATCAGGGTCAGGTGAAGCCATGGAGCAGGTGGTGGGTGGTCACATGAGATGAGGTAAGAGGTCATAGTGGGGAACTGAAGGAAGAGGGAAGGAGTGGGGGAAATGAAATTAGTAGAAGTTGGAGGAATTGACGTTCTTGTCATCGGGTTGGAGGCTACCTAGATGGAATATGAAGTGAAACGCTCCAGTTCCGTCGGCTGTGTAAGACTGGAGAAGACGATCTCCGGCCCCACCAGACGTGGGAGATTGAGGCGCGAGCCCATCCTGAAACCCCTTTTGTGTGGACGCTGCGTGATTTGATACCGTTATAAATCAGTACCACGAAATAACGGACGGCACACCGCATACAATGACACGATTTAGCTTTATAATTCTTAATTTGACTAAAGGGTTAGTAAACAAAAAGCTCACGGTTTCCCCTTCGCTGATCCTCCCTCGATCTCCCCGGGCTTCGTTGAATCACGGCCCCGCTCTGGGTCAACTCCTATGACCTCTTCTCTCTGGCATTTTCTCCCTTCAACTCCTGCCGAGCAGAAGAACCAGCTCGCACTGGCGTCAGGCACACAGCACGAAAACACACTCCCTTCATTAGACAGCTCACATTCCTAAGCACCTGTTACCTCTAACCATAACCCAAACATTACTTTCAGAGAGAGACCATTATGTTAGCAGTGAAACCTTTCCCAGGGTATTACACTCTCCCCCCACCAAAATTAGTCACATCCTCATGACGTTGAGATAATTTGCCAGCCCTTCATACAAAGCACAAAGTCGAACCCAGGTGTAAGGCAGTGACCTAGCTCCCCAAGGTGATACGTGCCACACTCTTTACCCCCAATGCTACATAGGACATCCTATCTGGGGGTCTCCTGATTCTTTGAGACCTCCTTACCCCATCATCTACTTCTTCAGATTCTGACACTCCGTGGGATATTTCTAGTCTACATGGCAAGGCCTCCCCCGGTCTATCACTCGAGCCCTCCTGCAACTCAGTTCCCTCTGCCACTTGGCTCAGCCCCCCCTTCATCCCCTTCACGGTCCTGCCGAAACCCAGTCTGTCCACAGATAGTCCCCCCGATTTCACATGACTCAGCGTGAGAAGGGTTGGGAATCTCTTCCTCAATCAGTGGGGAGTTAGCAAAAGGCAGCATATACCACACCTCCATTTCCTCATCCTGTGAGTCCGTATCCCTCTCAGGGGCAGGTCAGGTCTAATCTCTCCTGCTGTTAGTCCTTCAGTCTCTCCATGTCACCGCAGAGTCCTCTTACCAGGTGTAGGCTCCAGGTCTGGCTCTGGGTCAACCTGCGCCTCTTGTCCCGGGGCAGAAGGCAGTTCCGATGGAGAATCCTGTCAGTCCCATTCCCATCCTCTGGTTTCACCCCGAAAACTGGTACGTTTGGCATCTGACTCTCCACTACATAGGGTGTAGCCGCCCAGCGGTCAGCCAACCTATGCTTCCCAGGTAGCCTCAAATTTCTTATGAGTTCTCGGTCTCCCAGCAGGAGTTGGGAGAACCTAATTTTTTTATCATACTTCCTCTTATTAACTTGATTCTGCTTGGCAGCTGCGACCTCAGCCAATTCATAAGCCTTTTTCAGCTCCCTTCTCATATCAGACACATACTTCAGATAAGTCTTCAGTGGTAAGTCTTCCTCGTCAGTCCCAAAACAAAGGTAAATGGTCAACCTTGCCTTGCACCCAAACATCAGATAATATGGCGAGTACCCAGTAGTTTCATTTCGTGCATAGTTGTAACAATGGACAAGATGTCCAATATGTTGACTCCACTTGTTCTTCTTGCTGATTTCCAAAGTTCTGAGCATGTCTAGCATGGTCTGATTGATCCTCTCGGGCTGGGTGAGAAGGCATAGTCCTCGACTTCTCGACTCGGAGCATTCTCAGTTACTCATGTATGAGCCTATTCTCGAAATCCCATCCCTGGTCACTATGTATCTGCCTGGAGAGGCCATAATAAATGAAATACTTCTCCCATAACACTTTGACCACACTGGATGTCCTCTGGTCCCTGGTAGGGAAAGCTTGTGCATATCGGGTGTAGTGATCCATCATGACTAAGACATTCGCCATGTTGCTGGCATCTGGCTCTATTGACAGGAAATCCATACACACCAGATCAAGGGGCCCCGTACTCTGCAAATGGGACAATAAAGGAGCCCTCGTAGGCAGCATCTTCTTCCGTATGCATCAAATGCACGACTTGCAGTTTTCTTCAACCTCCGACTTCATTCAGGGCCAGTAAAACCAGTCTCTGAGCAACCCATAGGTCTTTTCAAATCCATAGGTCTTTTCAACCCCCAAATGGCCAGAACCTTCATGAAGTGACTTCAACACAATCCTCCGATACTTCTCAGGCAGAACCAGCTGGGAAGGCAGAGGTCGGTCTGGAGGTGACGTGACCCGGTATAGGATCTGGTTCCTCAACTCCAATCTGGGCCATTCCCTCAGTGATGGAGGCACCACAGTGTGATTTATCTTCTCCACTTGGGCCATGCCTCCCTTTTCAGCCACTGACCAAATGGTACCGATGCCCGGGTCATCTCGCTGAGCAGCTGCTGCTTCCCCAGGACTCAAATCCGGTAACCAGTTTGTCTTCAGAGCAGTCAGGTCACAGTAAACTTGTGGAATGGCACCATCAGAAGCTCCCAGTTGATCCATTGCTCGATCCTGCCCTTGTCTTCCCTCTGCCTTCACCGTGACGGAAAACTGGCACATGGCTTTCACTCCTGGGGCAGGAACACTCTCCCACTCTTCGTCCCTGTCCAGCCCTTCATGCGCCCGTTAGGACAAAGCATCAGCATCAATGTTCCTACTTCCCTGCTGGTACTTCAGGCTGAAATCATAGGCAGACAATGCCACCAACCACCGATCACTTCTAGCATCCAATTTCACCGAGGTCAGGATATAAGTTAGGAGATTGTTGTCCATCCTCACCTCAAACTTTGCCCCATAGAGGTAGTCACTCAACTTATCCACGACAGCCCATTTCAAAGCCAGAAACTCCAACTTGTGCATGGGATAGTTTTTCTCAGAGGGCGACAGACTCCATCTGATGAACGTAACAGGTCTCAACCTGGTGCCCTGATCCTGATACAGGACACCCCCTAAGCCCTGTCTGCTGGCCTCCATATGCAGTACATCTGGCAATCGGGGGGGGGGGGTCTGCAAAAGCCAGCACAGGCGCCTTTGTCAGCAGCTTCTTCAGTGACTGAAGGGCCTCTTCACATTTTGCATCTCAACTTGCTTCAAAAGGCTCCAAAGGGCTAAGATACTTTTTACTCTTCTCTCCTTTTGTCCTCCTCCCTTTCTTCCCCCAGGGATGGTAACGTATAACCCTTCGTGAATCTCCGGTAGTACCCACAGAACCCAAGGAAATAGCGCAAACTGCTCACAGTCTGGGGCCTTGGCCATGTGGTCATCACCTCTATCTTAGACGGATCTGTAACTACTCCATCTCATGAGACTATGTGCCCAGCATAGTTGACAGATGTCTAGCAGAACTGGCACTTGACCAGGGAAAGTTTTAACCCTTCAGCTTTCAGGCGTTCCACACCTTCAGTAGCCTCACTTCATGTTCCTCCAAGGTGGACCCAAACACTATGAGGTCATCCAGATACACCAATGTCTCAAGCAAGTTCATATCCCCCACCATTTTCTCCATGACATACTGGAAGGTTGCAGGACTCCTCGATATGCCCTGGGGCATCCTTTTGAACTGGAAGAATCCCAGTGGATATATAAATGCCGTTTTCTGTTCGTCAGCCTCACTCATGGGGATCTGGTAATACCTACTGCTCCAGTCCAGCACACTGAACCACTTCGCACCACTCAGACAAGCCAGTGCACCGTCGATCCTCGGGACCGTATACTGGTTGGGGACGGTACCCTGTTCAGAATCCTATAGTCCACACACATCTGTAGTTTCCCATTCTTCATCCTGGCCACTACTATTGGGGACGCATTGGGGCTTCTGGACTCAGTGATGATCCCAGCTTCCTTCAACTTGCACAAGTGCTGCCGAATATCTTCCACCTCTGCAGGGGCCAGTCACCGCGACCTCTCTCTGAACGGGGTGTCCTCATTCACCCAGATAGTGTGACGAGTGCTCTTGGAGCAACCCACATCAAACCCATCAGTGGAAAAGATACCTTCCAGCTTCAACATCTTCTCTATTAACCTCCTCTGCCAACCCGCAGGTACCGGGGGTCCCCAGAGTTGAATGACTCAGCGGTCAACTTTCCCCTCCTTTGCAGATAGCTTCTCCCTGGCTTGTCTCACAGAGATGCTAGACATTACCGTCACCGGGAAGCGATGCGCCAGGGGCATCCCCCGCTTGAAGGTGATCTCCCTGTTCGTAGTGTTCCTGACAATCACTGCTATCCTGCTCGCCTGTACAACTGAGGGCTTCTGCAGTTCAGACCTCACCTGTACCTCAGCAGGCATGCCCGACTCCTCTTCGTGGTGTTCCAGAGAATCCACCAATAGGGCCTTAGCCTCAGGCATTCCGGGAACCATCCCTCTCACTACTTCCCCAGGTTGTAACACGATTGGCTTTGACTGGGTGACCCACACAGTCCCTCGTCTAAGCTCCTCCTCCCGGAATGTATGGACACCCCCCTCTCCCGGGGCCCCAGTTGTACCAGGCAGCTCCACTGCTGTGACACCAGTGCTAGTCTGGACTAAAACAAAGTCTTTGCCCGCCATTTTAACAAACCCCCGCTCCACAATTGTAACATTTCCTACAGCTTTAACAGTACTTAAAATTCGCATCAATAATTCATCAGAGATACAAATGTCTACCCCTCAACACACATGCATTCGTTACCAGTAACTATGTGGATTCACACCACCGCTCAACTTCGAAAACATCCTTAACCACGTAACGTAATCACTTTACTGGACAATAGTTTAACACAGACTTAAACACACAACCCACTGGATCAGGGCAATCACACAGCATCCAACGAAATCGATCCCGGACGAGCCCCCACGATGAAACACTCCAGTTCCATCGGCTGCGTATGTCTAGGGGGGACAATCTCCGGCCCCACCAAACGTGTGAGCTTAAGGTGCGAGCCCATCCGGAAACCCGTTTGTGTGAATGCTGCATGATTCGTTACCCGGTTACAAATGAGTACCACAAAATGGACAGTACACCACATGCAATTACAATTAAATCATCTAGCTTTATAATTCTTAATTTGACGAAAAGGTTAGTAAAGAAAAAGTAAACAAAAGAAAAGGGCTCATTGTAATGAAACAGGCTAATGTGCACAAGTTGGAGCTCACGGTTTCCCCTTCGCCGATCCTCCCTTGATCTCCCCAGGCTTCATCAAATCACGGCCCCACTCTGGATCGAGTCCTACAACTGCTTCTCTCCGGCATCTTCTCTCTTCAACTCCCGCTGAACAAAAGACCCAGCTCACACCGGTGCCAGGCACACAACACGAAAAACACACTCCCTTCATTGGATGTCTCACATTCCAAGGCACCCATTATCTCTAACCATAACCCAAACAGTACCTCTACAGGAAGATGATTACGTTAGCAGTGAAACCTTTTCCAGGGTGTTACAGAAGTGTTGCTCTTCCAACCTGAGACAGAAGAATGGGGAGAAATTACAGTGTCCAGACGTGCAAAGCTGATAGAGACCTATCCACGCAGACTCAAGGCTGTAATTGCTACCAAAGGTACATCTACTAGATACTGATTTGAAGGGGGTGACTACTTATACGTATTATTCTCCGTAACTTCCGCCACCTCCAACGGGATCCCACCACTAAGCACATCTTTCCCTCCCCCCCTTCTCTGTGCTTTCTGCAGGGATCACTCCCTACCCGACTCCCTTGTCCATTCGTCCCCCCCATCCCTCCCCACTGATCTCCCTCCTGGCACTTATCCTTGTAAGCGGAACAAGTGCTACACATGCCCTTACACTTCCTCCCTTACCACCATTCAGGGCCCCAGACAGTCCTTCCAGGTGAGGCGACACCTCACCTGTGAGTCGGCTGGGGTGATATACTGCGTCTGGTGCTCCCAATGTGGCCTTTTATATATTGGCGAGACCCGACGCAGACTGGGAGATCATTTTGCTGAACACCTACGCCAGAGAAAGCAGGATCTCCCAGTGGCCACACATTTTAATTCCACATCCCATTCCCATTCTGATATGTCTATCCACGGCCTCCTCTACTGTGAAGATGAAGCCACACTCAGGTTGGAGGAACAGCACCGTATATTCCGTCTGGGTAGCCTCCAACCTGATGGCATGAATATTGACTTCTCTAACTTCCGCTAATGCCCCACCTCCCCCTCCTACCCCATCCGTTATTTATTTATATGCACACATTCTTTCTCTCTCTCTCCTTTTTCTCCCTCTGTCCCTCTGACTATACCCCTTGCCCATCCTCTGGGTTTCACCCCCCCCTCTTTTGTCTTTCTCCCTGGGCCTCCTGTCCCATGACCCTCTCATATCCCTTTTGCCAATCACCTGTCCAGCTCTTGGCTCCATCCGTCCCCCTCCTGTCTTCTCCTATCATTTCGGATCTCCCCCTCCCCCTCCCACTTTCTAATGTCTTACTAGCTCTTCTTTCAGTTAGTCCTGACGAAGGGTCTCGGCCTGAAACGTCAACTGTACCTCTTCCTAGAGATGATGCCTGGCCTGCTGCGTTCACCAGCAACTTTGATGTGTTATAGAAACATAGAAACATAGAAAATAGGTGCAGGAGTAGGCCATTCGGCCCTTCGAGCCTGCACCGCCATTTATTATGATCATGGCTGATCATCCAACTCAGAACCCCGCCCCAGCCTTCCCTCCATACCCCCTGACCCCCGTAGCCACAAGGGCCATATCTAACTCCCTCTTAAATATAGCCAATGAACTGGCCTCAACTGTTTCCTGTGGCAGAGAATTCCACAGATTCACCACTCTCTGTGTGAAGAAGTTTTTCCTAATCTCGGTCCTAAAAGGCTTCCCCTCTATCCTCAAACTGTGACTCCTCGTTCTGGACTTCCCCAACATTGGGAACAATCTTCCTGCATCTAGCCTGTCCAATCCCTTTAGGATCTTATACGTTTCAATCAGATCCCCCCTCAATCTTCTAAATTCCAACGAGTACAAGCCCAATTCATCCAGTCTTTCTTCATATGAAAGTCCTGCCATCCCAGGAATCAATCTGGTGAACCTTCTTTGTACTCCCTCTATGGCAAAGATGTCTTTCCTCAGATTAGGGGACCAAAACTGCACACAATACTCCAGGTGTGGTCTCACCAAGGCCTTGTACAACTGCAGTAGTACCTCCCTGCTCCTGTACTCGAATCCTCTCGCTATAAATGCCAGCATACCATTTGCCTTTTTCACTGCCTGCTGTACCTGCATGCCCACTTTCAATGACTGGTGTATAATGACACCCAGGTCTCGTTGCACCTCCCCTTTTCCTAATTGGCCACCATTCAGATAATAATCTGTTTTCCTATTTTTGCCACCAAAGTGGATAACTTCACATTTATCCACATTAAATTGCATCTGCCATGAATTTGCCCACTCACCTAACCTATCCAAGTCACCCTGCATCCTCTTAGCATCCTCCTCACTGCTAACACTGCCACCCAGCTTCGTGTCATCCGCAAACTTGGAGATGCTGCATTTAATTCCCTCATCCAAGTCATTAATATATATTGTAAACAACTGGGGTCCCAGCACTGAGCCTTGCGGTACCCCACTAGTCACCGCCTGCCATTCTGAAAAGGTCCCGTTTATTCCCACTCTTTGCTTCCTGTCTGCTAACCAATTCTCCACCCACACCAATACCTTACCCCCAATACTGTGTGCTTTAAGTTTGCATACTAATCTCCTGTGTGGGACCTTGTCAAAAGCCTTTTGAAAATCCAAATATACCACATCCACTGGTTCTCCCCTATCCACTCTACTAGTTACATCCTCAAAAAATTCTATGAGATTCGTCAGACATGATTTTCCTTTCACAAATCCATGCTGACTTTGTCCGATCATTTCACCGCTTTCCAAATGTGCTGTTATCACACCCTTGATAACTGACTCCAGCAGTTTCGCCACCACTGACGTTAGGCTAACCGGTCTATAATTCCCCGGTTTCTCTCTCCCTCCTTTTTTAAAAAGTGGGGTTACATTAGCCACCCTCCAATCCTCAGGAACTAGTCCAGAATCTAACGAGTTTTGAAAAATTATCACTAATGCATCCACTATTTCTTGGGCTACTTCCTTAAGCACTCTAGGATGCAGACCATCTGGCCCTATTTATGCAATCAATTATTTTGTGTTTTATATTTGTAATTAACTTAGATCACTTTGTCGAGATCTGATTTCACTTTGACAAAAAAGAGTCTTTTTCTGTTGATCTGTGTCAAAAAATAGGTCAAATTAAACCCATTGTGATTCAATTTTGTAAAACAATATGTAGCCCCCCGGTAAGCCTCAGGCTCGCTCAGCTCTCTGTCGTCTAGGGGGAGCAGCCTTCGGCCCTGGCAAGCTGGGTAATCAAGTTTGTGTGGATGCTGTGTGATGTACCCACCCCGCCAAATAACAGACAGTACACCATATACGATTAAATAATTACACTTTATAGATCTTACTGGAACTATGTAATTAATAGAGATAAAATATAAAAGGAGAGTAAAAGGCGCCAAAGTTATCAAAGTTCAACCACTTCATGCACAACAGTTGGAGCTCAGTTAACGGAAACTTCTTTCCACCATTCGATCCCCTCCGACCTCCTCGACCCGCCGCCTGGGACCAACCACGGTGGTCGACCAGACGCTCCATACGAATCTGTCTTTGTCTCCTCTCCTCACCAAAGACCCTGGACCTCTGACTCCTGCTCGGGGTCCATTCCGCCGCCCAGTTTACAGCATCGCATCTCCTCTCCCTGTCCCCATCGCGCCTTCTGCCCCAAAGCCCGTGAAAACAATAGCTTACAGACACACAAGAAAGAATAACATCTATCCCAGTTGGTTAGCAAATGAATACAATTTTCTTTATCAGTAATTATAACCCAAACAAGCTGCGAGAGAAGCACTTTCTCAGCAGTTAACATATCAAAGAATCCATTTTATTCTAACATAACAAAGAAGCCACTTTCATTGGCCTTAGCAGTAACATAAAAGAATAAACCCCTTACAAATAAAACAAGAAAAGTTCAAAGGGGGGTGAATACTTTATATTGACACTGTAAGTGTGCATTTTAGAACTACAATAAACATTTAATATTGTCACTACAATGATTAGCTAAAGTTAATAATAATCTGGAGTATAACACTTGGTCCCATATACACTATGATTTCAGCACTGGGTCGAATTGGAAAGGTTGGGTGCAGGTTGAATCGAGCTGCTGGGATCCAGGTCCCAGAGTGTATTGGAGTGACTGAACCCAATGCTTTGACACGGTTTTAAGTGCCAGGCCTGAATCTGAAAGGTTGTGTACTGGTCAACTTGAGGCGGTGGGGTCCAGGACCCAGGGTGCAGTGAGGCGATCGAACCCAATGGTTTGGACGTTGCTAGGCCAGATTGAAATGTTTCGGGGCCCGAGGCGAGGGATGGGTTGGTTCAGCCATCTGCTCAGTGACATTTACTTGTCTGGGTGCTGAACTGTGGGTCTCGGACTCTCTTTGTGGACTTCAGTTCAGAATGTTAGTTGCTTGCAGGTATTGTTTGCATGATTTATTCTTTTTCTCTGCACTCTGGGGTGTTTGATGGTAAAGACAAAATAATCTGCAGATGCTAGGGTCAAAGCAACACTCACAACACGCTGGAGGAACTCAGCAGGTCAGGCAGCATCTGTGGAAACGATCAGTCAACGTTTCTGGCCGGAACCCTTTGTCAGGACTGAAGAGGGAAGGGGCAGAGGCCCTATAAAGAAGGTGGGGGGAGGGTGAAGGAGAAGGCTGGTAGGGTCCAGGTGAAAAACTAGTAAGGGGAAAAAATCAAGGGGTGGGGGAGGGGAAGCAGGGGGTGATAGGCAGGAAAGGTGAAGAAGGAATAGGGGAAAACACAATGGGTAGTAGAAGGAGGCGGAACCATGAGGGAGGTGATAGGCAGCTGGGGGAGGGGGGTAGAGTGAAATAGGGATAGAGGAAGGGAGGGGGAGGGAATTACTGGAAGTTGGAGAATTCTGTGTTCATACCAAGGGGCTGGAGACTACCTAGACGGTATATGAGGTGTTGCTCCTCCAACCTGAGTTTAGCCTCATCATGGCAGTAGAGGAGGCCATGTATGGACAAATCTGAATGGGCATGGGAATCAGAGTTGAAGTGGGTGGCTACTGGGAGATCCTGTCTGTTGTGGCAGACGGAGCGGAGGTGCTCGATGAAGCGGTCCCCCAATCTGCGTCGGGTTTCACCGATGTAGAGGAGGCCGCACCGGGAGCACCGGATGCAATAGATGACCCCAACAGACTCACAAGTGAAGTGTTGCCTCACCTGGAAGGACTGTTTGGGGCCCTGAATGGTGGCAAGAGAGGAGGTGTAGGGACAGGTGTAGCACTTACGCTTACAGGGATAAGTCCCGGGTGGAGATCACTGGGGAGGGACGTGTGGACCAGGGAGTCGCGGAGGGACCAATCCCTGTGGAAAGCGGAGAGGGGTGGAGAGGGAAAGATGTGCTTAGTGGTGGGGTCCTGTTGAAGGTGGCGGGTGTTTGATGGTCTTTTTTGAATGAGTCCTTTTGGGTTTCTTGGTTTTGTGGCCGTCTGTTAGGAGACGAATCTCAAGGCTGTACAATGTGTACATACTTTGATAATAAATATACTTTGAATAGCTACAGAAATGAGTTACCAGATACAGAAACAACCCCTATGATGGTTAGGAAAATGAACACAATATTATCAAAAGCTGGGACTGCTACATATACTCGGCAGGGCAGTTGCTGGCTGTTTAACTCTCTCCACAGAGGATCAAGGGAGTGGAACTGCCTCGAGGTGGAACTTTCTGGAGGGTTACTGACATTAAAACTCTCCACAGATGTTAATTGTTCTGCTGACTATTTCCAGCAGTCCCAGTGGCTGTGTACATACATCTATTGTTGCTTCTGGACGCATCTTCAGTGATGTTCCTGGAATCATCGGGTGTTTCGGGTCTTTCAACATCATACAACCAATTCTCCTGTGCGGTTTCCCATCATCATCGGACACAATGGACAGCCACCACCATTGCACTATGAGACAAAGGAGCAGAATTAGGCCATTCAGCCCATCAAACCTCCTCTGCCTGCTCTACCATTCCATCATGGCTGATTTACTATCCCTCTCAACCCCTTTCTCCTGCCTTCTCCCCGTATCCTTTGACGCCCCGACTATCAACCTCCGCTTTAAATATCCCCAATGACTTGGCCTCCATAGCTGTCTGTGACGATCAATTCCACAGATTCACTACCCTCTGGCTAAAATGCTACATCTAAGATATCCCCACATCTCTGTAGGCCAGGGGTTCCCAACCTCTTTAATGCTACAAGCCCCTACCATTAACCGAGGGGCCGAGGGGATGTGGATGGCAATTTGGAAACCCCGGCTTTAGGAAGACTCAAACAATGAATCAGAATAAGGGTTATTTTCACTGACCTACAGCACTGTGCAAATATCTTAGGCATATACTCTATATATATCTAGGGCGCCAAAGACTTCTGCATAGTACTGTCTTTGTCAATGTGGAGTGGCGACCGAGTTTGAAAATCTGGTGGGAGCAAAGGATGTTGGGAATGGCGAGGGTGGAGCACCGTGGGAGGGGTGTGGGACAGGTGGCAGAGAAGGAGTGTCAGAGGTGAGGGGCTAATGCGGTTGCAGACACACCCAACACCAGGTAAGGTTATTTGATTCCAAGTTATTGGTTTATTGATCATTACAGAATGTCTCTCTGGTGCTTCCCCTCCCTCCCCACTCCCTTCCCCCTTCCCACTCCCAGTCCAAAGTAGAGACCCATATCAGAATCAAGTTCATCATCACTCACATATATCATGAAATTTGTTTTTTTTTTGTGGCAGCAGTAGAGTGCAATACTGCTTAATGTGAAAAAGACTAAGGAGATGGTGGTAGACCTGAGGAGAGCTAAGGTACCGGTGACCCCTGTTTCCATCCAGGGGGTCAGGGTGGACATGGTGGAGGATTACAAATACCTGGGGATACGAATTGACAATAAACTAGACTGGTCAAAGAACACTGAGGCTGTCTACAAGAAGGGTCAGAGCCGTCTCTATTTCCTGAGGAGACTCAGGTCCCTTAACATCTGCCGGATGATGCTGAGGATGTTCTACGAGTCTGTGGTGGCCAGTGCTATCATGTTTGCTGTTGTGTGCTGGGGCAGCAGGCTGAGGGTAGCAGACACCAACAGAATCAACAAACTCATCCGTAAGGCCAGGGATGTTGTGGGGATGGAACTGGACTCTCTGACGGTGGTGTCTGAAAAGAGGATGCTGTCTAAGTTGCATGCCATCTTGGACAATGTCTCCCATCCACTACCTAATGGACTGGGTGGGCACAGGAGTACATTCAGCCAGAGACGCATTCCACCGAGATGCAACACAGAGCGTCATAGGAAGTCATTCCTGCCTGTGGCCATCAAACTTTACAACTCCTCCCTTGGAGGATCAGACACCCTGAGCCAATAGGCTGGTCCTGGACTTATTTCATAATTTCCTGGCATAATTTGCATATTACTATTTAACTATTTATGGTTCTCTTACTATTTATTATTTATGGTGCAACTGTAATGAAAACCAATTTCCCCCGGGATCAATAAAGTTTAACTATGACTACGACTATAAAGTTACTACAGTACTGTGCAAAAGTCTTTGGCACCCTGGGTATATATATGTGTCTCAGGCTTGTGCACAGTCCTATATGTGATGAAGTTTGTTGTTTTGTGGCCACAGTACGTTGTAAAACATAAACAGATGCAAAAAGAGAACATAGAACTTTATACCACAGTACAGACCCTTCAGCCCTCAGTGCTGTGCAAACCTTTCACCCACTCCAAGATCAATCTAACCCTTCTCTCCCACACAGCTCTCCAATTTTCTACCATTCATGTGCCAATCTAAGAGTCTCTTAGATCTCCCTAATCCATCTGCCTCTACCATCACCCCTGGCAGCAGGTTCTACTCACCCAGCACTCTCTGTGTGAAAAATCTGCCTCTGATACCCCCCACCTTCGCTTTCCTCCCAACACCTTAAAGTTATGCTCTCTTGCTCCTGACGCATTTCTCTGTATGTTTCAAAGTTCATGTGAAATAAAAAAGTTAATTCATAATCTTTGAATATTCTGGGTATTTTCACAGTGTCAGTACGACATGTGGCACAACAGCCTCTCCGGTGGAAAGAGAGTGTAACTGCACCCTAGCAACGGTCCCAAGAGACAGAGCAGTGGATTCTGGTTAATTGGGACAGCCACTTCTTTGGGACAACTTTTAAAGATCAAAAACCAATCAAGTAAGTATCTGGGATTCACTTCTTTTTTTTGGGACATTATGCCGCTTATTTGGGTCAGGAGACTGTTGTTGAACGGTTTCTAACTAGCGTCAGCCATGTGCATTTGTGTGACCATTAGACGCTACACTGTGCTCTGAGCGAACAGTTTTTCAATAGTGTCAGTAGCGTGTGTTTGTATTCGAAAAGCAATGATTTTTGTCACTGGTAGTCAGTGGGAAATAAGAAGCAGGACAATTCAGAACTGCTTTGCTCACTGCAGTTTCAAGCATTCAGGCATGGAGATGCCAGAAACAGCCAGGAGTGAAAATGAAACGATTTCACTACTTCAACAAGTTAGGTACTACAAAGAATTAGAAGGTATTGACAATTGTCTTGAATGTTACAATGAAAATGAAGATTTGGAGGATGCAATCATTGAAAAATTGTATAAACTCAGTCCCTTCTCTGTACTAGGTGTCTGTGCTGGTTTTGTTCATTTCCTGTCAATCAAGAGACCACAGTAGCGTCATCGTCATTGTACATGACAAGGCGAGGTACGTCTCTACCAAAAGGAGGTGTAAGGCACTCCTTCCATCCATTAGCCTGCAGGTCACCTTTTGGCAGGGCGTAGCACCTGCTTAGCCCCCGGATCAGGGTCAGGTGACCATGGGAGCAGGTGGTGACGGTCGTTTGAGCAGCTGGTGCAGATCACAAGTCCTGGTCATGTGACCACTGACACCAGGCGGACAATCTCTGAAGAGTATTGATAATGGCTGGAAGGACACTGCCCAGAAGCTGTCAGGAAGGCAACAACAAGCCACTTCTGGAGAAAAATTCGCCAAGAGCAATCACGCTCATGGAAAGACCTTGCTCGCCCACATCAAACGGCAGGGCACAAAATGAACGAACGAATGATTTGTGATCATATTACTTCATGTATTATGCATGTGAGTTGTAAGTTTGTGTACATTAATCTGGAGGAAAGCTGTTTCATTTGGTGGTGTATGTGTGTACGGTTGAATGACAACAAACCTCTCCTTGAACCCAAGTAACAGTCCCCATCTGGTTTACTCCGACTGTCTGACACTCCCTCATCTCTCTTCCCCCCCACCCCCAATCTTAGTATCTTACATCAGGAGCCCTGATTTTGAGAAATAGTGATAAGTTTGCAACAGTAAGCATGGATTCCTTTTCTAACAAAATTGAAGCATATAAGGAACTGGTGAAGCAGATTTATATTGGAATTTGATGGGTGAGGTGGCAGAACATTGAATTTTTTCCTGAAAATATAGGTTTCGCTAGCTGGTGAGAGATGGGCTGTGAACTCAGGAAGCGTTTTCACTGACAGAGATTGATGAAAGGACTGAATTGAACAAATCGGTCGTTTAACGATCCATTGATAATACTACTTTTCAATCCATCCCTCACGGACCTGTCAAGATGATCATTGAGCTTGCTGGCTACCTGACCACAGATTTTACGCCGTATTCAATACTTCTGCCTGTCAATATTTCCCCTTTTCAACCATTCATTCAGTTCCTTTCAACACACCTTCATGCAGCTTCCAATCATTTTAGTATGGATGGAGGCACCAGTACACAAGAGCTAAAAACTCCTACAAAAAATAAGGTGGACCGAGCCCATCTCAGGAAAAGCCCTTCCCATCATTGAGCACATCTACGTGGAGGTCTGCCACTGGAAAGCAGCATCCATCATCAGAGACCCCCACCATCCAGGCCATGCTCACTTCTCACTGCTCCCATTGGGCAGGAAGTGCAGGAGCCTTGGGTCCCACACCACAAGGTTCAGGAACAGTTATTACCCCTCAACTACCAGGCCCCTGAACCAGCGTGGATAACTTCACTCACCTCAATAGCAAGGACTCCCACCATCCAGCCATCAGGAAGGAGCTACAGGAGCCTCAGGACTCACACCACCAGGTTCAGGAGCAGTTATTACCTCTCAGCCATCAGGAAGCAGGTACAGGAGCCTCAGGACCCACACCACCAGGTTCAGAAACAGTTATTACCCCTCAAACATCAGGAAGGAGGTACAGGAGCCTCAAGACCCACACCACCAGGTTCAGGAGCAGTTATTACCCCTCAAACATCAGGAAGGAGGTACAGGAGCCTCAGGACTCACACCACCAGGTTCAGGAGCAGTTATTACCCCTCAACCATCAAAAGGATGTACAGGAGCCTCAGGACTCACACCACCAGGTTCAGGAACAGTTATCACCCCTCAATCATCAGGAAGGAAGTACAGGAACCTCAGGACACACACCACCAGGTTCAGGAACAGTTATCACCCCTCAATCATCAAGAAGAAGGTACAGGAGGCTCAGGACTCACACCACCAGGTTCAGGAACAGTTATTACCCCTCAGCCATCAGGAAGGAGGTACAGGAGCCTCAGGACTCACACCACCAGGTTCAGGAACAGTTGTTACCCCTCAAACATCAGGCTCTTGAACCAGTGAGGATAACTTCACTCACCTCAACTCTGTACTGACGCCACAACTTATGGACTCAGTTTCAAGTAATCTACAACTCACGTCCTTGGTATCTGTCTACCTATCTATCTATCTATTTAACTATCTAGTTGCTTATTTGTTTGTATGTTTATTTATTTGCATTCCACAGCTTACCTTCTTTTGCACATTGGTTGTTTGTCAGCTTTTGTATGTGGTTTTTCATCGATTCCATTGAATTTCTTTGTTCTGCTGTGAATGCCCACAAGAAAATGAATCTCAGGATAGGTGTATGGTGACTTACACACACTTTGATAATAAATCTACTTTGAACTTTGGATTTTTGAGGCTTTTGATTTCTTGAATGTTTCTTTTCCAAACAAACTACTCACTTTCAAGGACTCTTTATCTCATGTTCTTGAAGACGTGCGCCTTCAGGGTGTGGCCCCTGTGGGCGACTGATTCCTGTCACCGGTGCTACCAGCTGAGACGTTGCAGGAGATCAGAACATCTGGTCAGCCGGTGCAGCTGTCAGAGGCCTCTGCACTTTTACTTTAAACTTTATACTTCATTGTCGCCAAACAATTGATACTAGAACACAATCATCACAGCAATATTTGATTCTGCACTTCACACTCCCTGGAGTACAAGTCAATAGTAAATATTAAAAATTTAATTTATAAATCAAAAATAGTAAATAGAAAAGGGAAAGTAAGGTAGTACAAAAAAACAGAGAGGTAGGTCTGGATATTTGGAGGGTACGGCCTAGATCTGGGTCAGGATCCGTTCAGCAGTCTTATCACAGTTGAAAAGAAGCTGTTCCCAAATCTTTGGTGATATCTCTGCCAATATCTCTCTATCTCTCTATCTCACTATCTCGTTATCTTGCTATCTCTCTATCTCTACTTCTCTATGTCTCTATCTCTCTATCGCTTTACCTCTCTATCTCATTATCTCTCTACTCTCTCTATCTCTATCTCTGTATCTCTCTCCCCTCTCTTTCCTCCGCCCCCTCCCCACCTCTTCCCCTCTCTCCCTCCCTCCCTCCCTCCCTCGTGTCAGGTGAGCTCGAATGAGCCATGCTATTGACTGTAACATCGAACTAGCAAGCAGTTGGTTTCCCCTGTCAGCATGACAGGAGTGATACCCCTCTCTCCCTTGTTCACGAGACAGAGTTTGTGCCACGTCGAAGTGACACGTTATGGACAGTGCATTTTGATGGACTCTAGATTGCGGTCTCTTTCGAGCTTTGCATCTGGTGGTGGGGAGTGATGCTTTCTGTTGGTGGGGGGAGGCAGAGGGAGACGGTTGATGATTTCTGTTGTTGAGGGGGAGGGAGAGGGAGACGGTTGATGATTTCTGTTGTGGGGAGGGAGAGGGAGATGGTTGATGCTTTCTGTTGGTGGGGGGAGGGAGAGGGAGACGGTTGATGCTTTCTGTTGGTGGGGGAGGGAGAGGGAGGCGGTTGACACTTTCAATTGTGAGGGCAGGAAGAGGGAGACGGTTGATGCTTTCTGTTGTGGGGGAGGGAGAGGGAGACGGTTGATACTTTCTGTTGGTGGGGGGAGAGAGAGGGAGACGGTTAATGTTTTCTGTTGGTGGAGGGAGAGAGAGACTGTTGATGCTTTCAGTTGGTGGGGGTATGGAGGGGGAGATGGTTGATGCTTTCTTTTGTGGGGAGGGAGAGGGAGATGGTTGATGCTGTCTTTTGGTGGGGGGGAGAGGGAGACGGTTGAAGCTTTCTGTTGGTGGGGGGAGGGCGAGGGAGACGGTTGATGATTTCTGTTGTTGAGGGGGAGGGAGAGGGAGACGGTTGATGCTTTCTGTTGGTGAGGGAGGGGGAAGGAGAGGGTTGATGCTGTCTTTTGGTGGGGGGGAGAGGGAGACGGTTGAAGCTTTCTGCTGGTGGGGGGGAGGGAGTGGGAGACGGTTGATGCTTTCTGTTGTGGGGGGAGGGAGAGGGAGACAGTTGATGCTTTCTGTTGGTGGGGGAGGGAGTGGGAGGTGGTTGACACTTTCAATTGTGGGGGCAGGAAGAGGGAGACGGTTGATGCTTTCTGTTGTGGGTGAGGGAGAGGGAGACGGTTGATACTTTCTGTTGGTGGGGGGAGAGAGAGGGAGACGGTTGATGCTTTCTGTTGTGGGGGGAGGGAGAGGGAGATGGTTGATGCTTTCTGTTGTGGGGAGGGAGAGGGAGACGGTTGATGCTTTCTGTTGGTGGGGGGAGGGAGAGGGAGACGGTTGATGCTTTCTGTTGGTGGGAGGAGGGAGAGTGAGATAGTTGATGCTGTCTTTTGGTGGGGTGGGAGAGGGAGACGGTTGAAGCTTTCGGTTGGTGGGGGGGAGGGAGATGGAGACGGTTGATGATTTCTGTTGGTGGGGGAGGGAGAGGGAGGCGGTTGACACTTTCAATTGTGAGGGCAGGAAGAGGGAGACGGTTGATGCTTTCTGTTGTGGGGGAGGGAGAGGGAGACGGTTGATACTTTCTGTTGGTGGGGGGAGAGAGAGGGAGACGGTTAATGTTTTCTGTTGGTGGAGGGAGAGAGAGACTGTTGATGCTTTCAGTTGGTGGGGGTATGGAGGGGGAGATGGTTGATGCTTTCTTTTCTGGGGAGGGAGAGGGAGATGGTTGATGCTGTCTTTTGGTGGGGGGGGAGAGGGAGATGGTTGAAGCTTTCGGTTGGTGGGGGGGAGGGAGATGGAGACGGTTGATGATTTCTGTTGGTGGGGGAGGGAGAGGGAGGCGGTTGACACTTTCAATTGTGAGGGCAGGAAGAGGGAGACGGTTGATGCTTTCTGTTGTGGGGGAGGGAGAGGGAGACGGTTGATACTTTCTGTTGGTGGGGGGAGAGAGAGGGAGACGGTTAATGTTTTCTGTTGGTGGAGGGAGAGAGAGACTGTTGATGCTTTCAGTTGGTGGGGGTATGGAGGGGGAGATGGTTGATGCTTTCTTTTCTGGGGAGGGAGAGGGAGATGGTTGATGCTGTCTTTTGGTGGGGGGGAGAGGGAGACGGTTGAAGCTTTCTGTTGGTGGGGGTGAGGGAGAGGGAGACGGTTGATACTTTCTGTTGGTGGAGGGAGAGAGAGACTGTTGATGCTTTCAGTTGGAGCCAGGAGAGAGAGGGAGATGGTTGATGTTCTCTATTGTCAGGGGAGAGAGGGAGACCGTTGATGCTTTCTGTTGGTGGGGGTATGGACAGAGATAGTTGATGCTTTCTGTTGTGGGGAGGGAGAGGGAGACGGTTGATGTTTTCTGTTGGTGGGAGGAGGGAGAGGGAGATGGTTGATGATGTCGTTTGGTGGGGGGGAGAGAAAAACGGTTGAAGCTTTCTGTTGTTGGGGGGATGGAGAGGGAGACGGTTGATGATTTCTGTTGTTGAGGGGGAGGGAGAGGGAGACGGTTGATGCTTTCTGTTGGAGGGGGGAGAGGGAGTCGGTTGATGTTTTCTGTTGTGGGGGGAGAGAGGGAGACGGTTGATGCTTTCTGTTGGTGGGGGGAGGGAGAGGGAGACAGTTGATGATTTCTGTTGTTGAGGGGGAGGGAGAGGGAGACAGATGATGCTTTCTGTTGGTGGGAGGAGGGAGAGGGAGTCGGTTGATGTTTTCTGTTGTGGGGGGAGAGAGGGAGACGGTTGATGCTTTCTGTTGTCGGGAGTGAGAGGGAGATGGTTGATGCTTTCTGTTGGTGGGGGAGGGAGAGGGAGTCGAGTGATGTTTTATGTTGTGGGGGGAGAGAGGGAGACGGTTGATGCTTTCTGTTGTGGGGAGGGAGAGGGAGATGGTTGATGCTTTCTGTTGGTGGGGGAGGGAGAGGGAGGCGGTTGACACTTTCAATTGTGGGGGCGGGAGAGGGAGACGGTTGATGATTTCTGTTGTGGGGGGAGGGAGAGTGAGACGGTTGATGCTTTCTAATGGTGGGGGGAGGGAGAGGGAGACGGTTGAAGCTTTCTGTTGGTGGGGGGAGGGAGAGGGAGACAGTTGATAATTTCTGTTGTTGAGGGGGAGGGAGAGGGAGACGGTTGATGATTTCTGTTGGTGGGGAGGAGGGTGAGGGAGACGGTTGATGCTTTCTGTTGGTGGGGGGAGGGAGAGGGAGACAGATGATGCTTTCTGTTGGTGGGAGGAGGGAGAGGGAGTCGGTTGATGTTTTCTGTTGTGGGGGGAGAGAGGGAGACGGTTGATGCTTTCTGTTGTGGGGAGTGGGAAGGAGAGGGTTGATGCTTTCTGTTGGTGGGAGGAGGGAGAGGGAGACGGTTGATGATTTCTGTTGTTGAGGGGGAGGGAGAGGGAGACGGTTGATGCTTTCTGTTGGTGGGAGGAGGTAGAGGGAGATGGTTGATGCTAACTTTTGGTGGGGGGGAGAGGGAGACGGTTGAAGCTTTCTGTTGGTGAGGGGGAGGGAGAGGGAGACGGTTGATGATTTCTGTTGGTGGGGGAGGGAGAGGGAGACGGTTGATGCTTTCTGTTGGTGGGGGGAAGGAGGTAGAGACGGTTGATGCTTTCTGTTGTTGGGAGGGAGATGGAGACGGTTGATGCTTTCTGTTGGTGGAGGGAGAGGGAGATGGTTGATGCTTTCTGTTGATGGGTTGGAGAGAGAGACTGTTGATGCTTTCAGTTGGAGTGGCAAGAGAGAGGGAGACGGTTGATGTTTTCTGTTGTGGAGGATGGAGAGGGAGACAGTTGATGATTTCTTTTGCGGGTGGGAGAGGGAGACAGTTGATAATTTTTGCTGTGTGGAGGGAGAGGGAGACGGTTGATGCCTTCTGTTGTGGGGGAGGGAGAGGGAGACGGTTGATGCTTTCTGTTGGTGGGGGAGGGAGAGGGAGACGGTTGATGCTTTCTGTGCTGTGGGGAGGAAGAGGGTTGATAATTTCTGTTGTGGGGAGGGAGAGGTAGACAGTTGATGATTTCTGTTGTTGAGGGGTAGGGAGAGGGAGACGGTTGATGGTTTCTGTTGGAGGGATGGAGGTAGAGACGGTTGATGCTTTCATTTGTGGGGGAGTGAGAGGGAGATGGTTGATGCTTTCCATTGGTGGAGGGAGAGGGAGATGGTTGATGCTTTCTGTTGATGGGTTGGAGAGGGAGACTGTTGATGCTTTCAGTTGGAATCAGGATAGAGAGGGAGACAGTTGATGTTTTCTGTTGTGGGGGACAAAGAGGGAGACGGTTGATGATTTCTTTTGCAGGTGGGAGAGGGAGTCGGTTGATGCTTTCTGCTGGTGGGGGGAGGGAGAGGGAGACGGTTCATGCTTTCTGTTGGTGGGGGGAGGGAGGTAGAGACGGTTGATGCTTTCTGTTGTGTGGGAGGGAGAGGGAGACGGTTGATGCTTTCTGTTGTGGGGTAGGGAGAGGGAGAAGGTTGATGCTTTCTGTTGTGGGGGGAGTGGGAGGGTGACGGTTGGTGCTTTCTGTTGGTGGGGGAGTGGGAAGGAGATGGTTGATGCTTTCTGTCGGTGGGAGGAGGGAGAGGGAGACGGTTGATACTTTCAATTGTGGGGGTGGGAGAGGGAGACGGTTGATGATTTCTGTTGTGGGGGGAGGGAGAGGGAGATGGTTGATGCTTTCTGTTGGTGGGGGAGGGAGAGGGAGGCGGTTGATACTTTCAATTGTGGGGGCGGGAGAGGGAGACGGTTGATGATTTCTGTTGTGGGGGGAGGGAGAGGCAGACGGTTGATGCTTACTGTTGGTGGAGGGAGAGAGAGACTGTTGATGCTTTCAGTTGGAGCTGGGAGAGAGAGGGAGACGGTTGATGTTTTCTGTTGCGGGGGCGGGAAAAGGAGACAGTTGATGCTTTCTGTTGTGGGGGAGGGAGAGGGAGACGGTTGATGCTTTCTGTTGTGGGGGAGGGAGAGGGAGACGGTTGATGCTTTCTGTTGTGGGTGAGAGAGAGAGGGAGACGGTTGATGCTTTCTGTGCTGGGGGGAGGAAGAGGGTTGATAATTTCTGTTGTGGGGATGGAGAGGGAGACAGTTGATGATTTCTGTTGTTGAGGGGGAGTGAGAGGGAGATGGTTGATGCTTTCATTTGTGGGGGAGGGTGAGGGAGTCGGTTGATGCTTTCTATTGGTGGAGGGAGAGGGAGATGGTTGATGCTTTCTGTTGATGGGTTGGAGAGGGAGACTGTTGATGCTTTCAGTTGGAGTCGGGAGAGAGAGGGAGACAGTTGATGTTTTCTGTTGTGGGGGACGGAGAGGGAGATGGTTGATGATTTCTTTTGCAGGTGGGAGAGGGAGACGGTTGACAATTTCTGTTGTGTGGGAGGGAGAGGGACACGGTTGATGATTTCTGTTGTGGGTGGAGGGAGAGGGTGACGGTTGATGCTTTCAGTTGTGGGTGAGTGAGAGGGAGACGTTTGATGCTTTCTGCTGGTGGGGGTGGGAGGGAGACGGTTGATGCTTTCTGTTGTGGGGGGAAGGGGAGGGAGACGTTTGATGCTTTCTGTTGTTGGGGAGGGAGGTAGAGACGGTTGATGCTTTCTGTTGGTGGAGGGAGAGGAAGACAGTTGATGCTTTCTGTTGGTGGAGGGAGAGGGAGATGGTTGATGCTTTCTGTTGATGGGTTGGAGAGAGAGACGATGCTTTCAGTTGGAGTGGCAAGAGAGAGGGAGACGGTTGATGTTTTCTGTTGTTGGGGAGGGAGAGGGAGACAGTTGATGGTTTCTGTTGGAGGGATTGAGGTCGAGACGGTTGATGCTTTCATTTGTGGGGGAGGGTGAGAGGTCGGTTGATGCTTTCTGTTGTGGGGGTGGGAGAGGGAGTCGGTTGATGCTTTCTGCTGGTGGGGGGAGGGAGGTAGAGACGGTTGATGCTTTCTGTTGTTGGGAGGGAGATGGAGACGGTTGATGCTTTCTGTTGGTGGAGGGAGAGGGAGATGGTTGATGCTTTCTGTTGATGGGTTGGAGAGAGAGACTGTTGATGCTTTCAGTTGGAGTGGCGAGAGAGAGGGAGACGGTTGATGCTTTCTGCTGGTGGGAGGGAGATGGAGACGGTTGATGCTTTCTGTTGGTGAAGGGAGAGGAAGACGGTTGATGCTTTCTGTTGGTGGAGGGAGAGGGAGATGGTTGATGCTTTCTGTTGATGGGTTGGAGAGAGAGACTGTTGATGCTTTCAGTTGGAGTGGCGAGAGAGAGGGAGACGGTTGATGTTTTCTGTTGTGGAGGATGGAGAGGGAGACAGTTGATTTCTTTTGCGGGTGGGAGAGGGAGACGGTTGATAATTTCTGTTCTGTGGAGGGAGAGGGAGGTGGTTGATGCCTTCTGTTGTGGGGGAGGGAGAGGGAGACGGTTAATGCTTTCTGTTGGTGGGGGAGGGAGAGGGAGAGGGTTGATGCTTTCTGTCGGTGGGAGGAGGGAGAGGGAGACGGTTGATGATTTCTGTTGTTGAGGGGGAGGGAGAGGGAGTCGGTTGATGTTTTCTGTTGTGGGGGGAGGGAGAGGGAGACAGTTGATGCTTTCTGTTGGTGGGGGAGGGAGAGGGAGACGGTTCATGCTTTCTGTTGGTAGGAGAGGGAGAGGGAGACAGATGATGCTTTCTGTTGTTGGGAGGAGGGAGAGGGAGTCGGTTGATGTTTTCTGTTGGTGGGGGAGAGAGAGGGAGACGGTTGATGCTTTCTGTTGTGGGGAGGGGGAAGGAGAGGGTTGATGCTTTCTGTTGGTGGGAGGAGGGAGAGGGAGACGGTTGATGATTTCTGTTGTGGGGGGAGGGAGAGGGAGACGGTTGATGCTTCCTGTTGGTGGAGGGAGAGAGAGACTGTTGATGCTTTCAGTTGGAGCTGGGAGAGAGAGGGAGACGGTTGATGTTTTCTGTTGCGGGGAGGGAGAGGGAGGCGGTTGACACTTTCTGTTGTGGGGAGGGGGAAGGAGAGGGTTGATGCTTTCTGTTGGTGGGAGGAGGGAGAGGGAGATGGTTGATGCTTTCTGTTGGTGGGAGGAGGTAGAGGGAGATGGTTGATGCTGCCTTTTGGTGGGGGGGAGAGGGAGACGGTTGAAGCTTTCTGTTGGTGAGGGGGAGGGAGAGGGAGACGGTTGATGATTTCTGTTGGTGGGGGAGGGAGAGGGAGACGGTTGATGCTTTCTGTTGGTGGGGGAGGGAGAGGGAGACGGTTGATGCTTTCTGTTGGTGGGAGGAAGGAGGTAGAGACGGTTGATGCTTTCTGTTGTTGGGAGGGAGATGGAGACGGTTGATGCTTTCTGTTGGTGGAGGGAGAGGGAGATGGTTGATGCTTTCTGTTGATGGGTTGGAGAGAGAGACTGTTGATGCTTTCAGTTGGAGTGGCAAGAGAGAGGGAGACGGTTGATGTTTTCTGTTGTGGAGGATGGAGAGGGAGACAGTTGATGATTTCTTTTGCGGGTGGGAGAGGGAGACAGTTGATAATTTTTGCTGTGTGGAGGGAGAGGGAGACGGTTGATGCCTTCTGTTGTGGGGGAGGGAGAGGGAGACGGTTGATGCTTTCTGTTGGTGGGGGAGGGAGAGGGAGACGGTTGATGCTTTCTGTGCTGTGGGGAGGAAGAGGGTTGATAATTTCTGTTGTGGGGAGGGAGAGGTAGACAGTTGATGATTTCTGTTGTTGAGGGGTAGGGAGAGGGAGACGGTTGATGGTTTCTGTTGGAGGGATGGAGGTAGAGACGGTTGATGCTTTCATTTGTGGGGGAGTGAGAGGGAGATGGTTGATGCTTTCTGTTGTGGGTGGAGGGAGAGGGAGATGGTTGATGCTTTCTGTTGATGGGTTGGAGAGGGAGACTGTTGATGCTTTCAGTTGGAATCAGGATAGAGAGGGAGACAGTTGATGTTTTCTGTTGTGGGGGACAAAGAGGGAGACGGTTGATGATTTCTTTTGCAGGTGGGAGAGGGAGTCGGTTGATGCTTTCTGCTGGTGGGGGGAGGGAGAGGGAGACGGTTCATGCTTTCTGTTGTGGGGGGAGTGGGAGGGAGACGGTTAATGCTTTCTGTTGGTGGGGGGAGGGAGGTAGAGACGGTTGATGCTTTCTGTTGTGTGGGAGGGAGAGGGAGACGGTTGATGCTTTCTGTTGTGGGGTAGGGAGAGGGAGAAGGTTGATGCTTTCTGTTGTGGGGGGAGTGGGAGGGTGACGGTTGGTGCTTTCTGTTGGTGGGGGAGTGGGAGGGAGATGGTTGATGCTTTCTGTCGGTGGGAGGAGGGAGAGGGAGACGGTTGATACTTTCAATTGTGGGGGTGGGAGAGGGAGACGGTTGATGATTTCTGTTGTGGGGGGAGGGAGAGGGAGATGGTTGATGCTTTCTGTTGGTGGGGGAGGGAGAGGGAGGCGGTTGATACTTTCAATTGTGGGGGCGGGAGAGGGAGACGGTTGATGATTTCTGTTGTGGGGGGAGGGAGAGGCAGACGGTTGATGCTTACTGTTGGTGGAGGGAGAGAGAGACTGTTGATGCTTTCAGTTGGAGCTGGGAGAGAGAGGGAGACGGTTGATGTTTTCTGTTGCGGGGAGGGAGAGGGAGGCGGTTGACACTTTCTGTTGTGGGGAGGGGGAAGGAGAGGGTTGATGCTTTCTGTTGGTGGGAGGAGGGAGAGGGAGATGGTTGATGCTTTCTGTTGGTGGGAGGAGGTAGAGGGAGATGGTTGATGCTAACTTTTGGTGGGGGGGAGAGGGAGACGGTTGAAGCTTTCTGTTGGTGAGGGGGAGGGAGAGGGAGACGGTTGATGATTTCTGTTGGTGGGGGAGGGAGAGGGAGACGGTTGATGCTTTCTGTTGGTGGGGGGAAGGAGGTAGAGACGGTTGAAGCTTTCTGTTGTTGGGAGGGAGATGGAGACGGTTGATGCTTTCTGTTGGTGAAGGGAGAGGAAGACGGTTGATGCTTTCTGTTGGTGGAGGGAGAGGGAGATGGTTGATGCTTTCTGTTGATGGGTTGGAGAGAGAGACTGTTGATGTTTTCAGTTGGAGTGGCAAGAGAGAGGGAGACGGTTGATGTTTTCTGTTGTGGAGGATGGAGAGGGAGACAGTTGATGATTTCTTTTGCGGGTGGGAGAGGGAGACAGTTGATAATTTTTGCTGTGTGGAGGGAGAGGGAGACGGTTGATGCCTTCTGTTGTGGGGGAGGGAGAGGGAGACTGTTGATGCTTTCTGTTGGTGGGGGAGGGAGAGGGAGACGGTTGATGCTTTCTGTGCTGTGGGGAGGAAGAGGGTTGATAATTTCTGTTGTGGGGAGGGAGAGGTAGACAGTTGATGATTTCTGTTGTTGAGGGGTAGGGAGAGGGAGACGGTTGATGGTTTCTGTTGGAGGGATGGAGGTAGAGACGGTTGATGCTTTCATTTGTGGGGGAGTGAGAGGGAGATGGTTGATGCTTTCTGTTGTGGGTGGAGGGAGAGGGAGATGGTTGATGCTTTCTGTTGATGGGTTGGAGAGGGAGACTGTTGATGCTTTCAGTTGGAATCAGGATAGAGAGGGAGACAGTTGATGTTTTCTGTTGTGGGGGACAAAGAGGGAGACGGTTGATGATTTCTTTTGCAGGTGGGAGAGGGAGTCGGTTGATGCTTTCTGCTGGTGGGGGGAGGGAGAGGGAGACGGTTCATGCTTTCTGTTGTGGGGGGAGGGGGAGGGAGACGGTTAATGCTTTCTGTTGGTGGGGGGAGGGAGGTAGAGACGGTTGATGCTTTCTGTTGTGTGGGAGGGAGAGGGAGACGGTTGATGCTTTCTGTTGTGGGGTAGGGAGAGGGAGAAGGTTGATGCTTTCTGTTGTGGGGGGAGTGGGAGGGTGACGGTTGGTGCTTTCTGTTGGTGGGGGAGTGGGAGGGAGATGGTTGATGCTTTCTGTCGGTGGGAGGAGGGAGAGGGAGACGGTTGATACTTTCAATTGTGGGGGTGGGAGAGGGAGACGGTTGATGATTTCTGTTGTGGGGGGAGGGAGAGGGAGATGGTTGATGCTTTCTGTTGGTGGGGGAGGGAGAGGGAGGCGGTTGATACTTTCAATTGTGGGGGCGGGAGAGGGAGACGGTTGATGATTTCTGTTGTGGGGGGAGGGAGAGGCAGACGGTTGATGCTTACTGTTGGTGGAGGGAGAGAGAGACTGTTGATGCTTTCAGTTGGAGCTGGGAGAGAGAGGGAGACGGTTGATGTTTTCTGTTGCGGGGGCGGGAAAAGGAGACAGTTGATGCTTTCTGTTGTGGGGGAGGGAGAGGGAGACGGTTGATGCTTTCTGTTGGTGGGGGAGGGAGAGGGAGACGGTTGATGCTTTCTGTTGTGGGGGAGGGAGAGGGAGACGGTTGATGCTTTCTGTTGTGGGTGAGAGAGAGAGGGAGACGGTTGATGCTTTCTGTGCTGGGGGGAGGAAGAGGGTTGATAATTTCTGTTGTGGGGATGGAGAGGGAGACAGTTGATGATTTCTGTTGTTGAGGGGGAGTGAGAGGGAGATGGTTGATGCTTTCATTTGTGGGGGAGGGTGAGGGAGTCGGTTGATGCTTTCTATTGGTGGAGGGAGAGGGAGATGGTTGATGCTTTCTGTTGATGGGTTGGAGAGGGAGACTGTTGATGCTTTCAGTTGGAGTCGGGAGAGAGAGGGAGACAGTTGATGTTTTCTGTTGTGGGGGACGGAGAGGGAGATGGTTGATGATTTCTTTTGCAGGTGGGAGAGGGAGACGGTTGACAATTTCTGTTGTGTGGGAGGGAGAGGGACACGGTTGATGATTTCTGTTGTGGGTGGAGGGAGAGGGTGACGGTTGATGCTTTCAGTTGTGGGTGAGTGAGAGGGAGACGTTTGATGCTTTCTGCTGGTGGGGGTGGGAGGGAGACGGTTGATGCTTTCTGTTGTGGGGGGAAGGGGAGGGAGACGTTTGATGCTTTCTGTTGTTGGGGAGGGAGGTAGAGACGGTTGATGCTTTCTGTTGGTGGAGGGAGAGGAAGACAGTTGATGCTTTCTGTTGGTGGAGGGAGAGGGAGATGGTTGATGCTTTCTGTTGATGGGTTGGAGAGAGAGACGATGCTTTCAGTTGGAGTGGCAAGAGAGAGGGAGACGGTTGATGTTTTCTGTTGTTGGGGAGGGAGAGGGAGACAGTTGATGGTTTCTGTTGGAGGGATTGAGGTCGAGACGGTTGATGCTTTCATTTGTGGGGGAGGGTGAGAGAGTCGGTTGATGCTTTCTGTTGTGGGGGTGGGAGAGGGAGTCGGTTGATGCTTTCTGCTGGTGGGGGGAGGGAGGTAGAGACGGTTGATGCTTTCTGTTGTTGGGAGGGAGATGGAGACGGTTGATGCTTTCTGTTGGTGGAGGGAGAGGGAGATGGTTGATGCTTTCTGTTGATGGGTTGGAGAGAGAGACTGTTGATGCTTTCAGTTGGAGTGGCGAGAGAGAGGGAGACGGTTGATGCTTTCTGCTGGTGGGAGGGAGATGGAGACGGTTGATGCTTTCTGTTGGTGAAGGGAGAGGAAGACGGTTGATGCTTTCTGTTGGTGGAGGGAGAGGGAGATGGTTGATGCTTTCTGTTGATGGGTTGGAGAGAGAGACTGTTGATGCTTTCAGTTGGAGTGGCGAGAGAGAGGGAGACGGTTGATGTTTTCTGTTGTGGAGGATGGAGAGGGAGACAGTTGATTTCTTTTGCGGGTGGGAGAGGGAGACGGTTGATAATTTCTGTTCTGTGGAGGGAGAGGGAGGTGGTTGATGCCTTCTGTTGTGGGGGAGGGAGAGGGAGACGGTTAATGCTTTCTGTTGGTGGGGGAGGGAGAGGGAGAGGGTTGATGCTTTCTGTCGGTGGGAGGAGGGAGAGGGAGACGGTTGATGATTTCTGTTGTTGAGGGGGAGGGAGAGGGAGTCGGTTGATGTTTTCTGTTGTGGGGGGAGGGAGAGGGAGACAGTTGATGCTTTCTGTTGGTGGGGGAGGGAGAGGGAGACGGTTCATGCTTTCTGTTGGTAGGAGAGGGAGAGGGAGACAGATGATGCTTTCTGTTGTTGGGAGGAGGGAGAGGGAGTCGGTTGATGTTTTCTGTTGGTGGGGGAGAGAGAGGGAGACGGTTGATGCTTTCTGTTGTGGGGAGGGGGAAGGAGAGGGTTGATGCTTTCTGTTGGTGGGAGGAGGGAGAGGGAGACGGTTGATGATTTCTGTTGTGGGGGGAGGGAGAGGGAGACGGTTGATGCTTCCTGTTGGTGGAGGGAGAGAGAGACTGTTGATGCTTTCAGTTGGAGCTGGGAGAGAGAGGGAGACGGTTGATGTTTTCTGTTGCGGGGAGGGAGAGGGAGGCGGTTGACACTTTCTGTTGTGGGGAGGGGGAAGGAGAGGGTTGATGCTTTCTGTTGGTGGGAGGAGGGAGAGGGAGATGGTTGATGCTTTCTGTTGGTGGGAGGAGGTAGAGGGAGATGGTTGATGCTGCCTTTTGGTGGGGGGGAGAGGGAGACGGTTGAAGCTTTCTGTTGGTGAGGGGGAGGGAGAGGGAGACGGTTGATGATTTCTGTTGGTGGGGGAGGGAGAGGGAGACGGTTGATGCTTTCTGTTGGTGGGGGAGGGAGAGGGAGACGGTTGATGCTTTCTGTTGGTGGGAGGAAGGAGGTAGAGACGGTTGATGCTTTCTGTTGTTGGGAGGGAGATGGAGACGGTTGATGCTTTCTGTTGGTGGAGGGAGAGGGAGATGGTTGATGCTTTCTGTTGATGGGTTGGAGAGAGAGACTGTTGATGCTTTCAGTTGGAGTGGCAAGAGAGAGGGAGACGGTTGATGTTTTCTGTTGTGGAGGATGGAGAGGGAGACAGTTGATGATTTCTTTTGCGGGTGGGAGAGGGAGACAGTTGATAATTTTTGCTGTGTGGAGGGAGAGGGAGACGGTTGATGCCTTCTGTTGTGGGGGAGGGAGAGGGAGACGGTTGATGCTTTCTGTTGGTGGGGGAGGGAGAGGGAGACGGTTGATGCTTTCTGTGCTGTGGGGAGGAAGAGGGTTGATAATTTCTGTTGTGGGGAGGGAGAGGTAGACAGTTGATGATTTCTGTTGTTGAGGGGTAGGGAGAGGGAGACGGTTGATGGTTTCTGTTGGAGGGATGGAGGTAGAGACGGTTGATGCTTTCATTTGTGGGGGAGTGAGAGGGAGATGGTTGATGCTTTCTGTTGTGGGTGGAGGGAGAGGGAGATGGTTGATGCTTTCTGTTGATGGGTTGGAGAGGGAGACTGTTGATGCTTTCAGTTGGAATCAGGATAGAGAGGGAGACAGTTGATGTTTTCTGTTGTGGGGGACAAAGAGGGAGACGGTTGATGATTTCTTTTGCAGGTGGGAGAGGGAGTCGGTTGATGCTTTCTGCTGGTGGGGGGAGGGAGAGGGAGACGGTTCATGCTTTCTGTTGTGGGGGGAGTGGGAGGGAGACGGTTAATGCTTTCTGTTGGTGGGGGGAGGGAGGTAGAGACGGTTGATGCTTTCTGTTGTGTGGGAGGGAGAGGGAGACGGTTGATGCTTTCTGTTGTGGGGTAGGGAGAGGGAGAAGGTTGATGCTTTCTGTTGTGGGGGGAGTGGGAGGGTGACGGTTGGTGCTTTCTGTTGGTGGGGGAGTGGGAGGGAGATGGTTGATGCTTTCTGTCGGTGGGAGGAGGGAGAGGGAGACGGTTGATACTTTCAATTGTGGGGGTGGGAGAGGGAGACGGTTGATGATTTCTGTTGTGGGGGGAGGGAGAGGGAGATGGTTGATGCTTTCTGTTGGTGGGGGAGGGAGAGGGAGGCGGTTGATACTTTCAATTGTGGGGGCGGGAGAGGGAGACGGTTGATGATTTCTGTTGTGGGGGGAGGGAGAGGCAGACGGTTGATGCTTACTGTTGGTGGAGGGAGAGAGAGACTGTTGATGCTTTCAGTTGGAGCTGGGAGAGAGAGGGAGACGGTTGATGTTTTCTGTTGCGGGGAGGGAGAGGGAGGCGGTTGACACTTTCTGTTGTGGGGAGGGGGAAGGAGAGGGTTGATGCTTTCTGTTGGTGGGAGGAGGGAGAGGGAGATGGTTGATGCTTTCTGTTGGTGGGAGGAGGTAGAGGGAGATGGTTGATGCTAACTTTTGGTGGGGGGGAGAGGGAGACGGTTGAAGCTTTCTGTTGGTGAGGGGGAGGGAGAGGGAGACGGTTGATGATTTCTGTTGGTGGGGGAGGGAGAGGGAGACGGTTGATGCTTTCTGTTGGTGGGGGGAAGGAGGTAGAGACGGTTGAAGCTTTCTGTTGTTGGGAGGGAGATGGAGACGGTTGATGCTTTCTGTTGGTGAAGGGAGAGGAAGACGGTTGATGCTTTCTGTTGGTGGAGGGAGAGGGAGATGGTTGATGCTTTCTGTTGATGGGTTGGAGAGAGAGACTGTTGATGTTTTCAGTTGGAGTGGCAAGAGAGAGGGAGACGGTTGATGTTTTCTGTTGTGGAGGATGGAGAGGGAGACAGTTGATGATTTCTTTTGCGGGTGGGAGAGGGAGACAGTTGATAATTTTTGCTGTGTGGAGGGAGAGGGAGACGGTTGATGCCTTCTGTTGTGGGGGAGGGAGAGGGAGACTGTTGATGCTTTCTGTTGGTGGGGGAGGGAGAGGGAGACGGTTGATGCTTTCTGTGCTGTGGGGAGGAAGAGGGTTGATAATTTCTGTTGTGGGGAGGGAGAGGTAGACAGTTGATGATTTCTGTTGTTGAGGGGTAGGGAGAGGGAGACGGTTGATGGTTTCTGTTGGAGGGATGGAGGTAGAGACGGTTGATGCTTTCATTTGTGGGGGAGTGAGAGGGAGATGGTTGATGCTTTCTGTTGTGGGTGGAGGGAGAGGGAGATGGTTGATGCTTTCTGTTGATGGGTTGGAGAGGGAGACTGTTGATGCTTTCAGTTGGAATCAGGATAGAGAGGGAGACAGTTGATGTTTTCTGTTGTGGGGGACAAAGAGGGAGACGGTTGATGATTTCTTTTGCAGGTGGGAGAGGGAGTCGGTTGATGCTTTCTGCTGGTGGGGGGAGGGAGAGGGAGACGGTTCATGCTTTCTGTTGTGGGGGGAGGGGGAGGGAGACGGTTAATGCTTTCTGTTGGTGGGGGGAGGGAGGTAGAGACGGTTGATGCTTTCTGTTGTGTGGGAGGGAGAGGGAGACGGTTGATGCTTTCTGTTGTGGGGTAGGGAGAGGGAGAAGGTTGATGCTTTCTGTTGTGGGGGGAGTGGGAGGGTGACGGTTGGTGCTTTCTGTTGGTGGGGGAGTGGGAGGGAGATGGTTGATGCTTTCTGTCGGTGGGAGGAGGGAGAGGGAGACGGTTGATACTTTCAATTGTGGGGGTGGGAGAGGGAGACGGTTGATGATTTCTGTTGTGGGGGGAGGGAGAGGGAGATGGTTGATGCTTTCTGTTGGTGGGGGAGGGAGAGGGAGGCGGTTGATACTTTCAATTGTGGGGGCGGGAGAGGGAGACGGTTGATGATTTCTGTTGTGGGGGGAGGGAGAGGGAGATGGTTGATGCTTTCTGTTGATGGGTTGGAGAGGGAGACTGTTGATGCTTTCAGTTGGAATCAGGATAGAGAGGGAGACAGTTGATGTTTTCTGTTGTGGGGGACAAAGAGGGAGACGGTTGATGATTTCTTTTGCAGGTGGGAGAGGGAGTCGGTTGATGCTTTCTGCTGGTGGGGGGAGGGAGAGGGAGACGGTTCATGCTTTCTGTTGTGGGGGGAGGGGGAGGGAGACGGTTAATGTTTTCTGTTGGTGGGGGGAGGGAGGTAGAGACGGTTGATGCTTTCTGTTGTGTGGGAGGGAGAGGGAGACGGTTGATGCTTTCTGTTGTGGGGTAGGGAGAGGGAGAAGGTTGATGCTTTCTGTTGTGGGGGGAGTGGGAGGGTGACGGTTGGTGCTTTCTGTTGGTGGGGGAGTGGGAGGGAGATGGTTGATGCTTTCTGTCGGTGGGAGGAGGGAGAGGGAGACGGTTGATACTTTCAATTGTGGGGGTGGGAGAGGGAGACGGTTGATGATTTCTGTTGTGGGGGGAGGGAGAGGGAGATGGTTGATGCTTTCTGTTGGTGGGGGAGGGAGAGGGAGGCGGTTGATACTTTCAATTGTGGGGGCGGGAGAGGGAGACGGTTGATGATTTCTGTTGTGGGGGGAGGGAGAGGCAGACGGTTGATGCTTACTGTTGGTGGAGGGAGAGAGAGACTGTTGATGCTTTCAGTTGGAGCTGGGAGAGAGAGGGAGACGGTTGATGTTTTCTGTTGCGGGGGCGGGAAAAGGAGACAGTTGATGCTTTCTGTTGTGGGGGAGGGAGAGGGAGACGGTTGATGCTTTCTGTTGGTGGGGGAGGGAGAGGGAGACGGTTGATGCTTTCTGTTGTGGGGGAGGGAGAGGGAGACGGTTGATGCTTTCTGTTGTGGGTGAGAGAGAGGGAGACGGTTGATGCTTTCTGTGCTGGGGGGAGGAAGAGGGTTGATAATTTCTGTTGTGGGGATGGAGAGGGAGACAGTTGATGATTTCTGTTGTTGAGGGGGAGTGAGAGGGAGATGGTTGATGCTTTCTGTTGTGGGGGGAGGGTGAGGGAGGCGGTTGATGCTTTCTATTGGTGGAGGGAGAGGGAGATGGTTGATGCTTTCTGTTGATGGGTTGGAGAGGGAGACTGTTGATGCTTTCAGTTGGAGTCGGGAGAGAGAGGGAGACAGTTGATGTTTTCTGTTGTGGGGGACGGAGAGGGAGATGGTTGACAATTTCTGTTGTGTGGGAGGGAGAGGGACACGGTTGATGATTTCTGTTGTGGGTGGAGGGAGAGGGTGACGGTTGATGCTTTCAGTTGTGGGTGAGTGAGAGGGAGACGTTTGATGCTTTCTGCTGGTGGGGGGAGGGAGGGGGAGACGGTTCATGCTTTCTGTTGTGGGGGGAAGGGGAGGGAGACGTTTGATGCTTTCTGTTGTTGGGGAGGGAGGTAGAGACGGTTGATGCTTTCTGTTGGTGGAGGGAGAGGAAGACAGTTGATGCTTTCTGTTGGTGGAGGGAGAGGGAGATGGTTGATGCTTTCTGTTGATGGGTTGGAGAGAGAGACTTGATGCTTTCAGTTGGAGTGGCAAGAGAGAGGGAGACGGTTGATGTTTTCTGTTGTGGGGGACGGAGAGGGAGATGGTTGATGATTTCTTTTGCAGGTGGGAGAGGGAGACGGTTGACAATTTCTGTTGTGTGGGAGGGAGAGGGACACGGTTGATGATTTCTGTTGTGGGTGGAGGGAGAGGGTGACGGTTGATGCTTTCAGTTGTGGGTGAGTGAGAGGGAGACGTTTGATGCTTTCTGCTGGTGGGGGTGGGAGGGAGACGGTTGATGCTTTCTGTTGTGGGGGGAAGGGGAGGGAGACGTTTGATGCTTTCTGTTGTTGGGGAGGGAGGTAGAGACGGTTGATGCTTTCTGTTGGTGGAGGGAGAGGAAGACAGTTGATGCTTTCTGTTGGTGGAGGGAGAGGGAGATGGTTGATGCTTTCTGTTGATGGGTTGGAGAGAGAGACGATGCTTTCAGTTGGAGTGGCAAGAGAGAGGGAGACGGTTGATGTTTTCTGTTGTTGGGGAGGGAGAGGGAGACAGTTGATGGTTTCTGTTGGAGGGATTGAGGTCGAGACGGTTGATGCTTTCATTTGTGGGGGAGGGTGAGAGAGTCGGTTGATGCTTTCTGTTGTGGGAGTGGGAGAGGGAGTCGGTTGATGCTTTCTGCTGGTGGGGGGAGGGAGGTAGAGACGGTTGATGCTTTCTATTGATGGGTTGGAGAGAGAGACTGTTGATGCTTTCAGTTGGAGTGGCGAGAGAGAGGGAGACGGTTGATGCTTTCTGTTGGTGGGGGGAGGGAGGTAGAGACGGTTGATGCTTTCTGTTGTTGGGAGGGAGATGGAGACGGTTGATGCTTTCTGTTGGTGGAGGGAGAGGAAGACGGTTGATGCTTTCTGTTGGTGGAGGGAGAGGGAGATGGTTGATGCTTTCTGTTGTTGGGTTGGAGAGAGAGACTGTTGATGCTTTCAGTTGGAGTGGCGAGAGAGAGGGAGACGGTTGATGTTTTCTGTTGTGGAGGATGGAGAGGGGGACAGTTGATTTCTTTTGCGGGTGGGAGAGGGAGACGGTTGATAATTTCTGTTCTGTGGAGGGAGAGGGAGGTGGTTGATGCCTTCTGTTGTGGGGGAGGGAGAGGGAGACGGTTAATGCTTTCTGTTGGTGGGGGAGGGAGAGGGAGAGGGTTGATGCTTTCTGTCGGTGGGAGGAGGGAGAGGGAGACGGTTGATGATTTCTGTTGTTGAGGGGGAGGGAGAGGGAGTCGGTTGATGTTTTCTGTTGTGGGGGGAGGGAGAGGGAGACAGTTGATGCTTTCTGTTGGTGGGGGAGGGAGAGGGAGACGGTTCATGCTTTCTGTTGGTAGGAGAGGGAGAGGGAGACAGATGATGCTTTCTGTTGTTGGGAGGAGGGAGAGGGAGTCGGTTGATGTTTTCTGTTGGTGGGGGAGAGAGAGGGAGACGGTTGATGCTTTCTGTTGTGGGGAGGGAGAAGGAGAGGGTTGATGCTTTCTGTTGGTGGGAGGAGGGAGAGGGAGACGGTTGATGATTTCTGTTGTGGGGGGAGGGAGAGGGAGACGGTTGATGCTTCCTGTTGGTGGAGGGAGAGAGAGACTGTTGATGCTTTCAGTTGGAGCTGGGAGAGAGAGGGAGACGGTTGATGTTTTCTGTTGCGGGGAGGGAGAGGGAGGCGGTTGACACTTTCTGTTGTGGGGAGGGGTAAGGAGAGGGTTGATGCTTTCTGTTGGTGGGAGGAGGGAGAGGGAGATGGTTGATGCTTTCTGTTGGTGGGAGGAGGTAGAGGGAGATGGTTGATGCTGCCTTTTGGTGGGGGGGAGAGGGAGACGGTTGAAGCTTTCTGTTGGTGGGGGGAGGGAGAGGGAGATGGTTGATGCTTTCTGTTGGTAGGGGAGGAAGAGGGAGACGGTTCATGCTTTCTGTTGGTAGGGGAGGGAGAGGGAGACAGATGATGCTTTCTGTTGGTGGGAGGAGGGAGAGGGAGTCGGTTGATGTTTTCTGTTGTGGGGGGAGAGAGAGGGAGATGGTTGACACTTTCAATTGTGGGGGAGGGAGAGGGAGATGGTTGATGCTTTCTGTTGTGGGGGGAGGGAGAGGGAGACGGTTGATGCTTTCTGTGCTGGGGGGAGGAAGAGGGTTGATAATTTCTGTTGTGGGGAGGGAGAGGGAGACTTTTGATGCCTTCTGTTGTGTGGGAGGGAGAGGGAGACGGTTGATGCTTTCTGTTGGTGGGAGGAGGTAGAGGGAGATGGTTGATGCTGCCTTTTGGTGGGGGGGAGAGGGAGACGGTTGAAGCTTTCTGTTGGTGAGGGGGAGGGAGAGGGAGACGGTTGATGATTTCTGTTGGTGGGGGAGGGAGAGGGAGACGGTTGATGCTTACTGTTGGTGGGGGGAGGGAGAGGGAGATGGTTGACACTTTCAATTGTGGGGGATGGAGAGGGAGATGGTTGATGCTTTCTGTTGTGGGGGAGGGAGAGGGAGACGGTTGATGCTTTCTGTGCTGGGGGGAGGAAGAGGGTTGATAATTTCTGTTGTGTGGGAGGGAGAGGGAGACAGTTGATGATTTCTGTTGTTGGGGGGAGGGAGAGGGACACGGTTGATGATTTCTGTTGTGGGTGACGGGAGAAGGTGACGGTTGATGCTTTCAGTTGTGGGGGAGTGAGAGGTAGACAGTTCATGCTTTCTGTTGTGGGGGTGGGAGAGGGAGTCGGTTGATGCTTTCTGCTGGTGGGGGTGGGAGGGGGAGACAGTTCTTGCTTTCTGTTGTGGGGGGAGGGGGAGGGAGACGGTTGATGCTTTCTGTTGGTGGGGGGAGGGAGGTAGAGACGGTTGATGCTTTCTGCTGGTGGGGGGAGGGAGAGGGAGACGCTTCATGCTTTCTGTTGTGGGGGGAGGGGGACGGAGACGGTTGGTGCTTTCTGTTGGTGGGGGGAGTGGGAGGGAGACAGTTGATGCTTTCTGTTGGTGGGGGGAGAGAGGGAGACAGTTGATGCTTTCTGTTTGTGGGGGGTGGGAGGTAGAGACGGTTGATGCTTTCTGTTGTTGGGAGGGAGATGGAGACGGTTGATGCTTTCTGTTGGTGGAGGGAGAGGAAGACGGTTGATGCTTTCTGTTGATGGGTTGGAGAGAGAGACTGTTGATGCTTTCAGTTGGAGTGGCAAGAGAGAGGGAGACGGTTGATGTTTTCTGTTGTGGAGGATGGAGAGGGAGACAGTTGATGATTTCTTTTGCGGGTGGGAGAGGGAGACGGTCGATAATTTCTGTTGTGTGGAGGGAGAGGGAGACGGTTGATGCCTTCTGTTGTGTGGGAAGGAGAGGGAGACGGTTGATGCTTTCTGTTGGTGGGGGAGGGAGAGGGAGACGGTTGATGCTTTCTGTGCTGTGGGGAGGAAGAGGGTTGATAATTTCCGTTGTGGGGAGGGAGAGGTAGACAGTTGATGATTTCTGTTGTTGAGGGGGAGGGAGAGGGAGACGGTTGATGGTTTCTGTTGGAGGGATGGAGGTAGAGACGGTTGATGCTTTCATTTGTGGGGGAGGGTGAGGGAGTCAGTAGATGCTTTCTGTTGTGGGGGAGTGAGAGGGAGACGGTTGATGCTTTCTGTTGTGGGGGTAGGGTGAGGGAGGCGGTTGATGCTTTCTATTGGTGGAGGGAGAGGGAGACTGTTGATGCTTTCAGTTGGAGTCAGGATAGAGAGAGAGACAGTTGATAATTTCTGTTGTGGGGTACAGAGAGGGAGACGGTTGATGATTTCTTTTGCAGGTGGGAGAGGGAGACGGTTGAGAATTTCTGTTGTGTGGGAGGGAGAGGGACACGGTTGATGATTTCTGTTGTGGGTGGAGGGAGAGGGTGACGGTTGATGCTTTCTGTTGTGGGGAGGGGGAAGGAGAGGGTTGATGCTTTCTGTTGGTGGGAGGAGGGAGAGGGAGACGATTGATGATTTCTGTTGTGGGGGGAGGGAGAGAGAGACGGTTGATGCTTTCTGTTGGTGGAGGGAGAGAGAGACTGTTGATGCTTTCAGTTGGAGCTGGCAGAGAGAGGGAGACGGTTGATGTTTTCTGGTGCGGGGGCGGGAAAAGGAGACAGTTGATGCTTTCTGTTGTGGGGGAGGGAGCGGGAGATGGTTGATGCTTTCTGTTGGTGGGGGAGGGAGAGGGAGTCGATTGATGTTTTCTGTTGTGGGGGAGAGAGGGAGACGGTTGATGCTTTCTGTTGTGGGGAGGGAGAGGGAGACGGTTGATGCTTTCTGTTGGTGGGGGAGGGAGAGGGAGGCGGTTGACACTTTCAATTGTGGGGGCGGGAGAGGGAGACGGTTGATGATTTCTGTTGTGGGGGGAGGGAGAGGGAGACGGTTGATGCTTACTCTTGGTGGAGGGAGAGAGAGACTGTTGATGCTTTCAGTTGGAGCTGGGAGAGAGAGGGAGACGGTTGATGTTTTCTGTTGGTGGGGGAGGAAGAGGGAGACGGTTGATGCTTTCTGTTGGTGGGGGAGGGAGAGGGAGACGGTTGATGTTTTCTGTTGGTGGGGGAGGGAGAGGGAGACGGTTGATGCTTTCTGTTGGAGGGGAAGGAGAGGGAGACGGTTGATGCTTTCTGTTGGTGGGGGAGGGAGAGGGAGACGGTTGATGCTTTCTGTGCTGGGGGAGGAAGAGGGTTGATAATTTCTGTTGTGGGGAGGGAGAGGGAGACAGTTGATGATTTCTGTTGTTGAGGGGGAGGGAGAGGGAGACGGTTGATGGTTTCTGTTGGTGGGAGGAGGGAGAGGGAGTCGGTTGATGTTTTCTGTTGTGGGGGAGAGAGGGAGACGGTTGATGCTTTCTGTTGTGGGGAGGGGGAAGGAGAGGGTTGATGCTTTCTGTTGTGGGGGAGGGAGAGGGAGACGGTTGATGATTTCTGTTGTGGGGGGAGGGAGAGGGAGACGGTTCATGCTTTCTGTTGGTAGCGGAGGGAGAGGGAGACAGATGATGCTTTCTGTTGGTGGGAGGAGGGAGAGGGAGTCGGTTGATGTTTTCTGTTGTGGGGGGAGAGAGGGAGACGGTTGATGCTTTCTGTTGGTGGGGGGAGGGAGAGGGAGGCGGTTGATGCTTTCTGTTGGTGGGGAGGGAGAGGGAGGCGGTTGACACTTTCAATTGTGGGGGCGGGAGAGGGAGACGGTTGATGATTTCTGTTGTGGGGGGAGGGAGAGGGAGACGGTTGATGCTTTCTGTCGGTGGGAGGAGGGAGAGGGAGACGGTTGATGATTTCTGTTGTTGAGGGGGAGGGAGAGGGAGATGGTTGATGCTTTCTGTTGGTGGGAGGAGGTAAAGGGAGATGGTTGATGCTGCCTTTTGGTGGGGGTGAGAGGGAGATGGTTGACGCTTTCTGTTGGTGGGGGGAGGGAGAGGGAGATGGTTGATGCTTTCTGTTGGTAGGGGAGGGAGAGGGAGACGGTTCATGCTTTCTGTTGGTAGGGGAGGGAGAGGGAGACAGATGATGCTTTCTGTTGGTGGGAGGAGGGAGAGGGAGTCGGTTGATGTTTTCTGTTGTGGGGGGAGAGAGGGAGACGGTTGATGCTTTCAGTTGTGGGGAGGGGGAGGGAGAGGGAGACGGTTGATGCTTTCTGTTGGTGGGAGGAGGTAGAGGGAGATGGTTGATGCTGCCTTTTGGTTGGGGGGAGAGGGAGACGGTTGAAGCTTTCTGTTGGTGAGGGGGAGGGAGAGGGAGACGGTTGATGATTTCTGTTGGTGGGGGAGGGAGAGGGAGACGGTTGATGCTTTCTGTTGTTGGGGGGAGGGAGAGGGAGACGGTTCATGCTTTCTGTTGGTAGGGGAGGGAGAGGGAGACGGTTGATGCTTACTGTTGGTGGAGGGAGGGAGAGGGAGATGGTTGACACTTTCAATTGTGGGGGAGGGAGAGGGAGACGGTTGATGCTTTCTGTTGTGGGGGGAGGGAGAGGGAGACGGTTGATGCTTTCTGTGCTGGGGGGAGGAAGAGGGTTGATAATTTCTGTTGTGGGGAGGGAGAGGGAGACGGTTGATGCCTTCTGTTGTGTGGGAGGGAGAGGGAGACAGTTGATGATTTCTGTTGTTGGGGGGAGGGAGAGGGACACGGTTGATGATTTCTGTTGTGGGTGAAGGGAGAAGGTGACGGTTGATGCTTTCAGTTGTGGGTGAGTGAGAGGTAGACAGTTCATGCTTTCTGTTGTGGGGGTGGGAGAGGGAGTCGGTTGATGCTTTCTGCTGGTGGGGGGAGGGAGAGGGAGACGGTTGATTCTCTCTGTTGTGGGGGGAGGGGGAGGGAGACGGTTGATGCTTTCAGTTGGAGCTGGGAGAGAGAGGGAGACGGTTGATGTTTTCTGTTGCGGGGGCGGGAAAAGGAGACAGTTGATGCTTTCTGTTGTGGGTGAGAGAGAGGGAGACGGTTGATGCTTTCTGTTGGTGGGGGAGGGAGAGGGAGACGGTTGATGCTTACTGTTGGTGGAGGGAGAGAGAGACTGTTGATGCTTTCAGTTGGAGCTGGGAGAGAGAGGGAGACGGTTGATGCTTTCTGTTGGTGGGTGAGTGGAGGGAGACGGTTGATGCTTTCCTGTGCTGGGGGAGGAAGAGGGTTGATAATTTCTGTTGTGGGGAGGGAGAGGGAGACAGTTGATGATTTCTGCTGTTGGGGGGAGGGAGAGGGAGATGGTTGATGATTTCTTTTGCAGGTGGGAGAGGGAGACGTTTGATAATTTCTGTTGTGTGGGAGGGAGAGGGACACGGTTGATGATTTCTGTTGTGGGTGGAGGGAGAGGGTGACGGTTGATGCTTTCAGTTGTGGGGGAGTGAGAGGGAGACAGTTCATGCTTTCTGTTGTGGGTGTGGGAGAGGGAGTCGGTTGATGCTTTCTGTTGTGGGGGGAGTGGGAGGGAGACGGTTGGTGCTTTCTGTTGTTGGGGGGAGTGGGAGGGAGACGGTTGATGCTTTCTGTTGGTGGGGGGAGGGAGGTAGAGATGGTTGATGCTTTCTGTTGTTGGGAGGGAGATGGAGACGGTTGATGCTTTCTGTTGGTGAAGGGAGAGGAAGACGGTTGATGCTTTCTGTTGGTGGAGGGAGAGGGAGATGGTTGATGCTTTCTGTTGATGGGTTGGAGAGAGAGACTGTTGATGCTTTCAGTTGGAGTGGCAAGAGAGAGGGAGACGGTTGATGTTTTCTGTTGTGGAGGATGGAGAGGGAGACAGTTGATGATTTCTTTTGCGGGTGGGAGAGGGAGACGGTCGATAATTTCTGTTGTGTGGAGGGAGAGGGAGACGGTTGATGCCTTCTGTTGTGTGGGAAGGAGAGGGAGACGGTTGATGCTTTCTGTTGGTGGGGGAGGGAGAGGGAGACGGTTGATGCTTTCTGTGCTGTGGGGAGGAAGAGGGTTGATAATTTCTGTTGTGGGGAGGGAGAGGTAGACAGTTGATGATTTCTGTTGTTGAGGGGGAGGGAGAGGGAGACGGTTGATGGTTTCTGTTGGAGGGATGGAGGTAGAGACGGTTGATGCTTTCATTTGTGGGGGAGGGTGAGGGAGTCGGTTGATGCTTTCTATTGGTGGAGGGAGAGGGAGATGGTTGATGCTTTCTGTTGATGGGTTGGAGAGGGAGACTGTTGATGCTTTCAGTTGGAGTCAGGAGAGAGAGGGAGACAGTTGATGTTTTTTGTTGTGGGGGATGGAGAGGGAGATGGTTGATGATTTCTTTTGCAGGTGGGAGAGGGAGACGGTTGATAATTTCTGTTGTGTGGGAGGGAGAGGGACACGGTTGATGATTTCTGTTGTGGGTGGAGGGATAGGGTGACGGTTGATGCTTTCAGTTGTGGGTGAGTGAGAGGTAGACAGTTCATGCTTTCTGTTGTGGGGGTGGGAGAGGGAGTCGGTTGATGCTTTCTGCTGGTGGGGGGAGGGAGAGGGAGACGGTTGATGCTTTCTGTTGTGGGGGGAGGGGGAGGGAGACAGTTGATGCTTTCTGTTGGTGGGGGGAGAGAGGGAGACGGTTGATGCTTTCTGTTGGTGGTGGAGGGAGAGGGAGGCGGTTGACACTTTCAATTGTGGGGGCGGGAGAGGGAGACGGTTGATGATTTCTGTTGTGGGGGGAGGGAGAGGGAGACGGTTGATGCTTTCTGTTGTTGGGGGAGGAAGAGGGAGATGGATGATGCTTTCTGTTGTGGGGGAGTGAGGGGGAGACGGTTGATGATTTCTGTTGGTGGGGGGGAGGGTGAGAGAGACAGTTGATGTTTTCTGTTGGTGTGGGAGGGAGAGGAAGTGGTTGAATCTTTCAGCTCTGGGGGGAGAGAGAGAGAGACCGTTGATGCTTTCTGTTGTGGGGGGAGGGAGAGGGAGATGGTTGATGCTTTCTGTTGGTGAGGGAGGGAAGGGGAGACGGTTGATGTTTTCTGTTGGTGGGGGGAGGGAGAGGGAGACCTTTGATGCTTTCAGTTGTGCGGAGGGAGGGGGAGACGGTTGATGCTTTCTGTTGGTGGGGGGAGTGAGAGGGAGACGTTTGATGCTTTCTGTTTGTGAGGGAGGGGGAAGGAGAGGGTTGATGCTTTCTGTTTGTGCAGGAGGGAGAGGTAGACGGTTAATGCTTTCTGTTGGTGGGGAAGGTAGAGGGAGATGGTTGGTGCTTTCTGTTGTTGGAGGAGGGGAGGGAGAGTGTTGATGTTTTCTTTTGTGGGGAGGGAGAGGGAGACTGTTGATGTTTTCTGTTGTGGGGCGGAGAGGGAGGTGGTTGATGCTTTCTGTTGTGGGGAGGGAGAGGGAGGTTGTTGATGATTTCTGTTGCTGGGGGAGGGAGAGGGAGACAGTTGATGCTTTCTGTTGATGTGGGGAGAGAGAGGGGGGTGGTTGATGCTTTCTGTTGGTGAGGAAGGGAGAGGGAGACAGTTGATGCTTTCTGTTGCCAGGGGAGGTAGAGTGTGGCGTTTGATGATTTCTGTTGCTGGGGGAGGGAGAGGGAGACTGTTGATGCTTTCTGATGTGGGGGGAGAGAGAGGGAGACAGTTGATGCTTTCTGAACACAAAATAATCTGCAGATGCTGTGATCAAAGCAACACTTTCAGTATGCTGGATGAACACAGCATGTCGGGCAGTATCAGTGGAAACGTTGAGTCGACGTTTTGGGCCGGAACCCTTCGTCAGGACTGAAGAATAAAGAAGGGGGAAGGATTTGAAGAATGCTTGCAGGTTCAGTTGAAAGACCAGTAATTTGAACGACAAAGAGGTGGGGGAGGGGAAGCATTGACATCATAGCCTTGAAAACAATGGGTTGTAGATGAAGGAGGCGGAACCATGAGGGAACTGGGGGAGGGGGCAGAGTGAAATAGGGATAGAGGAAGGGAGGGGGAGGGAATTACCGGAAGTTGGAGAATTCTATGTTCATACCAAGGGGCTGGAGACTACCTAGACGGTATATGAGGTGTTGCTCCTCCAGTCTGAGTTTAGCCTCTTCATGGCAGTAGAGGAGGCCATGTATGGACATTTCTGAATGGGAATGGGAAGCAGAGTTGAAGTGGGTGGCTACCAGGAGATCCTGTCTGTTGTGGTGGACGGAGCGGATGTGCTCGTCGAAGCGGTCCCCCAATCTGCGTCAGGTTTCACTGATGTAGAGGAGGCCGCACCGGGAGCACCGGATGCAATAGATGACCCCAACAGACTCAGAAGTGAAGTGTTGTCTCACCTGGAAGGACTGTTTGGGGCCTTGAATGGTGGCAAGAGAGGAGGTGTAGGGACAGGTGTAGCACTTACACTTACAGGGATAAGTGCTGGGTGGGAGATCTACACTCTACACTCCTCCCATTCCTTTTCTTCCATGACCTTCTGTCCTCTCCTATCAGAATCCCCTTTCTCCAACCCTTCATCTATTTCACCAATCAACTTCCCAGCTCTTTTCTTCACCATCTCCCCTTCCCAATTTCGCCTATCATCTGTCACCTTCTGATTCTTCCTTCCCTCCCCACCTCCTTAGTCTGACTCCTTCTCCCTTTCTTTCCAGTACTGAAGAGTCTAGTCCCAAAACGTTGACTGGTTACTCTTTTCCACAGATGCTGCCTGACCTGCTGAGCTCCTCCAGCGTTTTGTGTGTGTTGCTCTGGATTTCCAGCATCTGCAGATTTTCTCAAGTTCATGGTCTCATGATACTCTTTACAAGATGGGTGAGCCCAGCCATTATCAATACTCTTCAGAGATTGTCTGCCTGGTGTCAGTGGTCACATGACCAGGACTTGTGATCTGCACCAGCTGCTCCCATGGCTTCGCATGACCCTTATCCGGGTGGGGTGCTGAGCAGGTTCTACACCTTGCCCGAGGGTGACCTGCAGGCCGGCAGAGGGAAGGAGCACCTTCCTTTTTGGTAGAGATGTATCTCCACCTCATCACCTGAGTATAATGTGTTGTTCTATGACGTATGATGCATATTGGCCCCTCTATTAACACCTGAACCATCACCTCTCAAGCCATCTATTTGCTGGAGCGTGCTGTGCATAAGCTGGTCCTACCTCCGACACAACATTGGCTATATTTGAGAAGTGAGATGGCATGACACTTCCCCTGAGATCCCAAAAGGGGCTATAGAAATGCACGGGGATTGGTGGGGAGTGGGGGAGCCGATGTTTTTGCTGCTGTTTGTGCGGGGCGGGGGAGGGAGCTCTGGGGCTTCAATGTTTCTGTCTTTCATTCTATGGGGATTCTTGTTTGGTGGATGTCTGTGAAGAGTAAAAATTTCAGGTTGCATACTGTATACACTCTCTGATATTTAAACTTAAATTTTGTTTGTTAAAGGCATATCAGTGTGAAGGCTGTTGTTGCTTAGCTTAAATAAGGACATTAAGCTGTGGGGTGGTCTTTGACAAAGCAATACACGTGTCGTCTTGGATATCCAATCACAGGGCTGCCTGAAAGTTGGTCAGTCACGTCAGACAACTGTCGACACACAGGAAGACATACAATCTAGCTGTGGGTCTTGTAACTACTGTAATTTTGAAGTAGTGATGAGTGTGCCATTGATCATACTTTTCAATATTTGTAACAATCAAATCTTCAATATTTGTAACAACAGTAATGTGATTTGAAAATCGCTGTGATTTCTATTTGTGACAAAATCACAGCTGCTGCTAACTCGACTGTGGCCTATTTTCATCACTGAAGGAAATGCTAAATTTCAGTTAGAGGTTAAATTTCTTCCTAACTTGCCGTGATAATTCTTTTAGCTGTTTCAAATCCTCCAACAGTGAGTGATCTCCTCTCCTCTCTGTGGCCATCAAAGAGAGAAGATCAAATGTAGCCAACGGTACTGTGCTCTGGCTTCATCGTTGTGTGTCGTGTCCTATGACAGTGGGTGATCAGGGTCTTTCCATGACCATGATTATCCTTGGCAAATTTTCCTGCAGAAGTGGTTTGTCATCGCCCTCTCCTGGGCAGTGTCTATACAAGATGGATCACCCCAGTCATTGTCAATACTTTATAGAGATTGTCTGCCTGGTGTCAGTGGTCACATAACCAGGACCTGTGATAATACACCAGCTGCTCAAATGGCTTCACCTGACCCTGATCAGGGGGCCAAGCAGGTGCTTCACCTTGCCCCAGGGTGACGTGCAGGCTAGTGGAGGGAAGGAGCACCTTACACATCCTTTGGTAGAAACGTATCCACACACAAACACATTACATATAACTCACACATACACACATATTACCACAAATAAATTAACAAATAAAAAGGTGCATTTAGGACACAAGTTAAGAAGTAAACAGTATACGTTACTGGCACTTCAGGCGTGACGAGACCAGGGTGGTGGCAGGGAGTTCGTTAGTCTCACGGCCTGGGGGAAGAAGCTGTTTCCAATCCTAACAGTCCTTGTCCTGATGCTACTGTATCTCCTGCCTGATGGGGGGGGGGTGGGGAGGGGAGGGGTTAAAGAGATTGGTGGATGCAGCAGATCCTCAAACTACACATTTCACTGTATGTTTCAGTGCACACGTGATAAGTAAACCTGACTCTGACTCTGACTCGGACTTGTAAACTTGCTCAGTTGGAGGATATCAGTACTCCTCAGCAGGCAGTAGTTTGGTGGCTGTCACGACCCAGATTAATAACTGAATTTAAATCACGTGGCTGACACGTGAGCTCAGTGTCTGCATCTGTGGTCTGGTACCTTAGTCACTGCTCCACCATCCCAAAGGCCATTCAGCCCACTGAGCTGTCCTATCAGATCATAGCTCATGTTTACACCAACCATCTAATAGCCTTAGTTCTAGGTGCTTATATACAGTACTGTGCAAACATCTTGGGCTATGTTGCCTAAGACTTTTTGCACAGTACTATAGTAATTTTATGTACTGCACTGTAGTGCTGTTGCAAAAAAAAAAAATTTCATGACAATTTCCAGCATCTGCAGACTTTCTTGTACTTATATTTATTGTGTGCTTTTTTAAAATTATTATTGTGTTCTTTCTCTTATTGTGCTCCATCTGATCTGGAGTAACAATTATTTCATTCTCCCTTACACTTGCGTCCAGGGAATGATTTTAAACTATCTTGACCCTTGAATCTTCATGGGGCTTTTTTCATGCTCTTTTCTCTGTGACTCTGGCCCAGCAATGACTCGTTTCCCTTCACGCTTCACCTTCCTTCAAATTGGAAAAATACTTTATTTTTACCAGAGCTAATAAAGCCAAGGTTGTTTGCCATTTTCCACGTTGTCCTGTCAAATCCATCTCCCACCAGTTTTATCTGTTTGCTTACGCAGTTATTTTTGTTCCGAGAGGAGAGAATGAACTTGTTAGGATTGTGTTGAGTGTCAATACAACAACATCAATAGCAGAAATGTGCAGTTTAACACTCCTAACTGGGAAATTGGGTTGGATATATACTGTAATTAAAAATCAAACATTCTTATACTGACAATGTTCCCAGGTGCTGACACCTCTGTACTGCCAGACTAATTATGATATCTCCAATGATTTCTAGCTGTGTGACTTTGAACCTCCAAAGAATGGGTGTACAGATAGAGCAGGAGCCTTCTGTTCCAACAGGTCCGTCCGCAGCCTCCTCTTCTGCCACAATGAGGCCGCTCTCAGTTGAAGGAGCAGCAGCTCATCGTCTGTCATGGTAGTCTCCAACCGCGTGGGTTTCCTCCGGATGCTCCAGTTTCCTCCCACAGTCCAAAGATGTATCGGTTAGTAGGTTAATTGGTCATTGTAAATTGTCCTGTGATTAGGTTGGGGTTAAATCGGAGGGTTGTTGGGCAGTGCAGTTCATTGGGCTGGAAGGGGCTTTCCATGTGGTATCCCAGTAAATATAGTATTTTCACAGCCAGTGAGGTACTTTTGAAGTATGACAGAGTGAAAGAAATAGAGTAGCGGGTTTTCACACTGAAAGACCCTACAGAGACTATAACCATAACACCTTCAGGCATAGGCCATATTGGGATCCTGAAGAAGGGTCTTGGTTCGAAACGTTGACAGTTTATTCCCTTCCGTCAACGTTGCCTGACCTGTTGAGTTCCTCCAACATTTTGTGTGTGTTATTGGGATACTAATTTGGACAAAGAAATATTGAGGTATAATTGTTGGTCCGCTTGCTGTGGTGGAGATACTGTACACAGAACATAGAACATAGAATAGTACAGCACAGTACAGGCCCTTTGGCCCACAATGTTGTGCCGACCCTCAAACCCTGCCTCCCATATAAGCCCCCACCTTAGATTCTCCATATACCTGTCTAGTAGTCTCTTAAACTTCACTAGTGTATCTGCCTCCACCACTGACTCAGGCAGTGAATTCCATGCACCAACCACTCTCTGAGTAAAAAACCTTCCTCTAATATCCCCCTTGAACTTCCCATCCCTTACCTTAAAGCCATGTCCTCTTGTATTGACCAGTGGTGCCCTGAGGAAGAGGTGCCAGCTATCCAATCTATCTATTCCTCTTAATATCTTGTACACCTCTATCATGCCACCTCTCAGCCTCCTTCTCTCCAAAGAGTAAAGCCCTAGCTCCCTTAATCTCTGATCATAATGCATACTTTCTAAACCAGGCAGCATCCTGGTAAATCTCCTCTGTACCATTTCCAATGCTTCCACATCTTTCCTATAGTGAGGTGACCAGAACTGGACACAATACTCCAAGTGTGTCCTAACCAGAGTTTTATAGAGCTGCATCATTACATCGCGACTCTTAAACTCTATCCCTCGACTTATGAAAGCTAACACCCCATAAGCTTTCTTAACTACCCTATCCACCTGTGAGGCAACTTTCAGGGATCTGTGGACATGTACCCCGAGATCCCTCTGCTCCTCCACACTACCAAGTATCCTGCCATTTACTTTGTACTCTGCCTTGGAGTTTTTTCTTCCAAAGTGTACCACCTCACACTTCTCCGGGTTGAACTCCATCTGCCACTTCTCAGACCACTTCTGCATCCTATCAATCTTCGACAATCCTCTACACTATCTACGACACCACCAACCTTTGAGTCGTCTGCAAACTTGCCAACCCACCCTTCTACCCCCACATCCAGGTCGTTAATAAAAATCATGAAAAGTAGAGGTCCCAGAATAGATCCTTGTGGGACACCACTAGTCACAATCCTCCAATCTGAATGTACTCCCTCCACCACGACCCTCTGCCTTCTGTAGGCAAGACAATTCTGATTCCATTTGGTCAAACTTCCCTGGATCCCATGCCTTCTAACTTTCTGAATAAGCCTACCATGTGGAACCTTGTCAAATGCCTTACTAAAATCCATATAGATCACATCCACTGCACTACCCTCATCTATATGCCTGGTCACCTCCTCAAAGAATTCTATCAGGCTTGTTAGACACGATCTGCCCTTCACAAAGCCATGCTGACTGTCCCTGATCAGACCATGATTCTCTAAATGCCTATAGATCCTATCTCTAAGAATCTTTTCCAACAGCTTTCCCACCACAGACATAAGGCTCACTGGTCTATAATTTCCCAGACTATCCCTACTACCTTTTTTGAGCAAGGGAACAACATTCGCCTCCCTCCAATCCTCCGGTATCATTCCCTACCAAATATGTCTCTACCAAAGGAGGTGAAGGTGCTCCTTCCCTCCATTAGCCTGCAGTTCACCATTGGACAAGGTGTAGCACCTGCTTAGCCCCCCCTCACCCCCTCACTGCCCCCTCCCGATCAGAGTCAGGTGACCATGGGAGCAGGTGTGACGGTCATTTGAGCAGCTGGTGCAGATCACAAGTCCTGGTCATGTGACCACTGACACCAGGCAGACAATCTCTGAAGAGTATTGATAATGGCTGGGGTCACCCGTCTTGTAAAGACACTGCCCAGAAGAAGGCATTGGCAAACCACTTCTGTCGAAACATTTTCCAAAGACAGCTGTGGTCATGGATAAAACCACGATCGCCCACATCCATAGACAGGGCACATAATGGTGGTGATGATGAATTATTGGTCAAGGCATCAAATTCATCACACCACACCTTCAGACAACAGAGCCATGGGATTTTTTTCTGTCCTTCCGAGAGACCGAAAGTTTACAAGTGCTAACTGGAGCCTTCATCAGGCTTCTGACTCAGGGGTGGGAGCAGGGTGTGTGATATCAAACAGCCTAACATCCCCACCGTTCCTTGCTGCTTTCAGACACGTGCAGTGACCCAGCTCAATTGTGATGGTTGTTCCTATTCTTTTATTCACCAGCACCAGCCTACCCACCAGCAAGGGGAAATGGTGCTGGAAAAGGGCCAGTAACATCATGAAGGATCCCACCCACCCCGCTCATAAACTGTTTGTCCCACTCCCATCAGGGAGGAGGCTACATAGCATCCACGCCAGGACCACCAGACTCAAAAACAGTTCCTTTCCCCAAGCAGTAAGGCTGATCAACACCTCCACCCACTAACCCCCCCCCCAACCCCCCAACCATTTCCTGCCAGAGTTACCTTATGTATAGGCACTCTGTGCCTGGCGTCACTTTGTGAACATACAATCAATCTATGTATAGAAGCTATCTTATGCATTTATATTTATTGTGTGTTTTATTACCGTTGCTCTTTATATTTTTGTGTTTTTTTCTGCTGCGTTGGATCCAGAGTAACAAATTTAAGACCATAAGACAAAGGACAGAATTTGGTCATTTAGCCAATTGAGTCTTCGCCACCATTTCACCATGGCTGGTCCATTTCCCTCTCAACCCCAATCTCCTTTCTTCTCCTCATAACCTTTCATGCCTTGACTAATCAGAATTTATCAATTTCAGCCTTAAATGCACCCAGTGACGTTGCCTTCACAGCTGCCTGTGGCAACAAATTCCACAGATTCACCACTCTCTGGCTAAAGGAATTCTTCCTCATCTCTGCTCGAAATGGATACCTTTCTATTCTGAGGCTGTGTCTTCTGGTCCTAGACTCCCCCACTACAGGAAACATCCTCTCCACATCCGCTGTATCAAGTTTTTCAATATTCCATAGGTTTCAATGAGATCCTTCATTCTTACAGATTCCAGTGAGTAGAGGCCCAGAGCTCATACGATAAGCCTTTCAATCCCAGAATCATTCTCGTGAACTTCCTCTGAACCCTCTCCAATGTCAGCACATCCTTTCCTAGATAAGGAGCCCAAAACTGCTCACAATACTCCAAGCGAGGACTCACTTGTGGCTTATGTTGTTCTGCTTACATTTGTGTTCTGGAAATGACATTAAACAATGTTGAATCTTGAATCTTCAATCAAACATTGCTTTTATCAATATTAGTCAGTCCCATTTGTCTGCATTGGAAGCCATTAAAGACCACACGAGGTCCCTCAGCCAATTTCTATTCACAGTTATGTCCATCCAATTTCCTGCCCTGTGGTTTGTGACAGCCTGCTTTTCTCATTTTCCTTGCCTGCTTATCCGAAGGTTGCCTGGAGATTTGCTTTATCCCGTTTTCTACATTGTGCACAGATTTTTCTCTCTCACTCTTTCTGAGTGATGGATGTGTTTTCAATTGACTTTGACACAATATCATTCTTCAGTGCTACACTTCACACCACTCCCATTGCAAGTCTCGAAACTCGCAATGGAAAAAATAGATGATCAGAGGTGGAGAGGGTCAGTAACTTTAAATTCCTGGGTGGTGGCAGGGAGTTCGTTAGTCTCACGGCCTGGGGGAAGAAGCTGTTTCCAATCCTAACAGTCCTTGTCCTGATGCTACTGTATCTCCTGCCTGATGGGGGGGGGGGGGGGTGGGGAGGGGAGGGGTTAAAGAGATTGGTGGATGCAGCAGATCCTCAAACTACACATTTCACTGTATGTTTCAGTGCACACGTGATAAGTAAACCTGACTCTGACTCTGACTCGGACTTGTAAACTTGCTCAGTTGGAGGATATCAGTACTCCTCAGCAGGCAGTAGTTTGGTGGCTGTCACGACCCAGATTAATAACTGAATTTAAATCACGTGGCTGACACGTGAGCTCAGTGTCTGCATCTGTGGTCTGGTACCTTAGTCACTGCTCCACCATCCCAAAGGCCATTCAGCCCACTGAGCTGTCCTATCAGATCATAGCTCATGTTTACACCAACCATCTAATAGCCTTAGTTCTAGGTGCTTATATACAGTACTGTGCAAACATCTTGGGCTATGTTGCCTAAGACTTTTTGCACAGTACTATAGTAATTTTATGTACTGCACTGTAGTGCTGTTGCAAAAAAAAAAAATTTCATGACAATTTCCAGCATCTGCAGACTTTCTTGTACTTATATTTATTGTGTGCTTTTTTAAAATTATTATTGTGTTCTTTCTCTTATTGTGCTCCATCTGATCTGGAGTAACAATTATTTCATTCTCCCTTACACTTGCGTCCAGGGAATGATTTTAAACTATCTTGACCCTTGAATCTTCATGGGGCTTTTTTCATGCTCTTTTCTCTGTGACTCTGGCCCAGCAATGACTCGTTTCCCTTCACGCTTCACCTTCCTTCAAATTGGAAAAATACTTTATTTTTACCAGAGCTAATAAAGCCAAGGTTGTTTGCCATTTTCCACGTTGTCCTGTCAAATCCATCTCCCACCAGTTTTATCTGTTTGCTTACGCAGTTATTTTTGTTCCGAGAGGAGAGAATGAACTTGTTAGGATTGTGTTGAGTGTCAATACAACAACATCAATAGCAGAAATGTGCAGTTTAACACTCCTAACTGGGAAATTGGGTTGGATATATACTGTAATTAAAAATCAAACATTCTTATACTGACAATGTTCCCAGGTGCTGACACCTCTGTACTGCCAGACTAATTATGATATCTCCAATGATTTCTAGCTGTGTGACTTTGAACCTCCAAAGAATGGGTGTACAGATAGAGCAGGAGCCTTCTGTTCCAACAGGTCCGTCCGCAGCCTCCTCTTCTGCCACAATGAGGCCGCTCTCAGTTGAAGGAGCAGCAGCTCATCGTCTGTCATGGTAGTCTCCAACCGCGTGGGTTTCCTCCGGATGCTCCAGTTTCCTCCCACAGTCCAAAGATGTATCGGTTAGTAGGTTAATTGGTCATTGTAAATTGTCCTGTGATTAGGTTGGGGTTAAATCGGAGGGTTGTTGGGCAGTGCAGTTCATTGGGCTGGAAGGGGCTTTCCATGTGGTATCCCAGTAAATATAGTATTTTCACAGCCAGTGAGGTACTTTTGAAGTATGACAGAGTGAAAGAAATAGAGTAGCGGGTTTTCACACTGAAAGACCCTACAGAGACTATAACCATAACACCTTCAGGCATAGGCCATATTGGGATCCTGAAGAAGGGTCTTGGTTCGAAACGTTGACAGTTTATTCCCTTCCGTCAACGTTGCCTGACCTGTTGAGTTCCTCCAACATTTTGTGTGTGTTATTGGGATACTAATTTGGACAAAGAAATATTGAGGTATAATTGTTGGTCCGCTTGCTGTGGTGGAGATACTGTACACAGAACATAGAACATAGAATAGTACAGCACAGTACAGGCCCTTTGGCCCACAATGTTGTGCCGACCCTCAAACCCTGCCTCCCATATAAGCCCCCACCTTAGATTCTCCATATACCTGTCTAGTAGTCTCTTAAACTTCACTAGTGTATCTGCCTCCACCACTGACTCAGGCAGTGAATTCCATGCACCAACCACTCTCTGAGTAAAAAACCTTCCTCTAATATCCCCCTTGAACTTCCCATCCCTTACCTTAAAGCCATGTCCTCTTGTATTGACCAGTGGTGCCCTGAGGAAGAGGTGCCAGCTATCCAATCTATCTATTCCTCTTAATATCTTGTACACCTCTATCATGCCACCTCTCAGCCTCCTTCTCTCCAAAGAGTAAAGCCCTAGCTCCCTTAATCTCTGATCATAATGCATACTTTCTAAACCAGGCAGCATCCTGGTAAATCTCCTCTGTACCATTTCCAATGCTTCCACATCTTTCCTATAGTGAGGTGACCAGAACTGGACACAATACTCCAAGTGTGTCCTAACCAGAGTTTTATAGAGCTGCATCATTACATCGCGACTCTTAAACTCTATCCCTCGACTTATGAAAGCTAACACCCCATAAGCTTTCTTAACTACCCTATCCACCTGTGAGGCAACTTTCAGGGATCTGTGGACATGTACCCCGAGATCCCTCTGCTCCTCCACACTACCAAGTATCCTGCCATTTACTTTGTACTCTGCCTTGGAGTTTTTTCTTCCAAAGTGTACCACCTCACACTTCTCCGGGTTGAACTCCATCTGCCACTTCTCAGACCACTTCTGCATCCTATCAATCTTCGACAATCCTCTACACTATCTACGACACCACCAACCTTTGAGTCGTCTGCAAACTTGCCAACCCACCCTTCTACCCCCACATCCAGGTCGTTAATAAAAATCATGAAAAGTAGAGGTCCCAGAATAGATCCTTGTGGGACACCACTAGTCACAATCCTCCAATCTGAATGTACTCCCTCCACCACGACCCTCTGCCTTCTGTAGGCAAGACAATTCTGATTCCATTTGGTCAAACTTCCCTGGATCCCATGCCTTCTAACTTTCTGAATAAGCCTACCATGTGGAACCTTGTCAAATGCCTTACTAAAATCCATATAGATCACATCCACTGCACTACCCTCATCTATATGCCTGGTCACCTCCTCAAAGAATTCTATCAGGCTTGTTAGACACGATCTGCCCTTCACAAAGCCATGCTGACTGTCCCTGATCAGACCATGATTCTCTAAATGCCTATAGATCCTATCTCTAAGAATCTTTTCCAACAGCTTTCCCACCACAGACATAAGGCTCACTGGTCTATAATTTCCCAGACTATCCCTACTACCTTTTTTGAGCAAGGGAACAACATTCGCCTCCCTCCAATCCTCCGGTATCATTCCCTACCAAATATGTCTCTACCAAAGGAGGTGAAGGTGCTCCTTCCCTCCATTAGCCTGCAGTTCACCATTGGACAAGGTGTAGCACCTGCTTAGCCCCCCCTCACCCCCTCACTGCCCCCTCCCGATCAGAGTCAGGTGACCATGGGAGCAGGTGTGACGGTCATTTGAGCAGCTGGTGCAGATCACAAGTCCTGGTCATGTGACCACTGACACCAGGCAGACAATCTCTGAAGAGTATTGATAATGGCTGGGGTCACCCGTCTTGTAAAGACACTGCCCAGAAGAAGGCATTGGCAAACCACTTCTGTCGAAACATTTTCCAAAGACAGCTGTGGTCATGGATAAAACCACGATCGCCCACATCCATAGACAGGGCACATAATGGTGGTGATGATGAATTATTGGTCAAGGCATCAAATTCATCACACCACACCTTCAGACAACAGAGCCATGGGATTTTTTTCTGTCCTTCCGAGAGACCGAAAGTTTACAAGTGCTAACTGGAGCCTTCATCAGGCTTCTGACTCAGGGGTGGGAGCAGGGTGTGTGATATCAAACAGCCTAACATCCCCACCGTTCCTTGCTGCTTTCAGACACGTGCAGTGACCCAGCTCAATTGTGATGGTTGTTCCTATTCTTTTATTCACCAGCACCAGCCTACCCACCAGCAAGGGGAAATGGTGCTGGAAAAGGGCCAGTAACATCATGAAGGATCCCACCCACCCCGCTCATAAACTGTTTGTCCCACTCCCATCAGGGAGGAGGCTACATAGCATCCACGCCAGGACCACCAGACTCAAAAACAGTTCCTTTCCCCAAGCAGTAAGGCTGATCAACACCTCCACCCACTAACCCCCCCCCCCAACCCCCCAACCATTTCCTGCCAGAGTTACCTTATGTATAGGCACTCTGTGCCTGGCGTCACTTTGTGAACATACAATCAATCTATGTATAGAAGCTATCTTATGCATTTATATTTATTGTGTGTTTTATTACCGTTGCTCTTTATATTTTTGTGTTTTTTTCTGCTGCGTTGGATCCAGAGTAACAAATTTAAGACCATAAGACAAAGGACAGAATTTGGTCATTTAGCCAATTGAGTCTTCGCCACCATTTCACCATGGCTGGTCCATTTCCCTCTCAACCCCAATCTCCTTTCTTCTCCTCATAACCTTTCATGCCTTGACTAATCAGAATTTATCAATTTCAGCCTTAAATGCACCCAGTGACGTTGCCTTCACAGCTGCCTGTGGCAACAAATTCCACAGATTCACCACTCTCTGGCTAAAGGAATTCTTCCTCATCTCTGCTCGAAATGGATACCTTTCTATTCTGAGGCTGTGTCTTCTGGTCCTAGACTCCCCCACTACAGGAAACATCCTCTCCACATCCGCTGTATCAAGTTTTTCAATATTCCATAGGTTTCAATGAGATCCTTCATTCTTACAGATTCCAGTGAGTAGAGGCCCAGAGCTCATACGATAAGCCTTTCAATCCCAGAATCATTCTCGTGAACTTCCTCTGAACCCTCTCCAATGTCAGCACATCCTTTCCTAGATAAGGAGCCCAAAACTGCTCACAATACTCCAAGCGAGGACTCACTTGTGGCTTATGTTGTTCTGCTTACATTTGTGTTCTGGAAATGACATTAAACAATGTTGAATCTTGAATCTTCAATCAAACATTGCTTTTATCAATATTAGTCAGTCCCATTTGTCTGCATTGGAAGCCATTAAAGACCACACGAGGTCCCTCAGCCAATTTCTATTCACAGTTATGTCCATCCAATTTCCTGCCCTGTGGTTTGTGACAGCCTGCTTTTCTCATTTTCCTTGCCTGCTTATCCGAAGGTTGCCCGGAGATTTGCTTTATCCCGTTTTCTACATTGTGCACAGATTTTTCTCTCTCACTCTTTCTGAGTGATGGATGTGTTTTCAATTGACTTTGACACAATATCATTCTTCAGTGCTACACTTCACACCACTCCCATTGCAAGTCTCGAAACTCGCAATGGAAAAAATAGATGATCAGAGGTGGAGAGGGTCAGTAACTTTAAATTCCTGGGTGTTACTACCTCAGAGGATCTGTCCTCATCCCAGCACGTAAGTGCAATGACAAAGAAAGCACGACAGTGTTTCTGCATCCTCAGAGTCTGCAGAAATTCATCATGGCATCACAAACATTGACTAACTTCTGTAGCCGTGTAGTGGAGAGTATATAGACTGGCTGCATCATGGCCTGGAATGGGAACACTAATGACTTTGAATGGAATAATCCTAAAAGCGGTAGCGAATTCAGCCCAGTACATCACGAGTAAAGCCCACCCGACTATCAAGCACATCTATGTGGAACACCGTCATAGGAAAGCAGCATCCATCATCAAAGATCCTCACCAACCAGGCCATGCTCCTTTCTTGCTCTGCCATCAGGAAGGAGGTACAGGAGCCTCAGGTCCCACACCATCAGGTTCAGGAACAGTTATTACCCCTCAACCATCAGGAAGGAGGTACAGGAACCTCAGGACCCACACCACCAGGTTCAGGAACAGTTATTACCCCTCAACCATCAGGAAGGAGGTACAGGAACCTCAGGACCCACACTACCAGGTTCAGGAACAGTTATTACCCCTCAACCATCAGGAAGGTGGTACAGGAACCTCAGGACCCACACCACCAGGTTCAGGAACAGTTATTACCCCTCAACCATCAGGAAGGAGGTACAGGAACCTCAGGACCCACACCACCAGGTTCAGGAACAGTTATTACCCCTCAACCATCAGAAAGGTGGTACAGGAACCTCAGGACCCACACCACCAGGTTCAGGAACAGTTATTACCCCTCAACCATCAGAAAGGTGGTACAGGAACCTCAGGACCCACACCACCAGGTTCAGGAACAGTTATTACCCCTCAACCATCAGAAAGGTGGTACAGGAACCTCAGGACCCACACCACCAGGTTCAGGAACAGTTATTACCCCTCAACCATCAGGAAGGTGGTACAGGAGCCTCAGGACTCACACCACCAGGTTCAGGAACAGTTATTAGCCCTCAACCATCAGGAGGGAGGTACAGGAGCCTCAGGACCCACACTACCAGGTTCAGGAACAGTTATTACCCCTCAACCATCAGAAAGGTGGTACAGGAACCTCAGGACCCACACCACCAGGTTCAGGAACAGTTATTACCCCTCAACCATCAGGCTCTTGAACCAAAGGGGAAAACTTCATTAAACTTCACTCACCTCATTACTGAATGTGCCCACAACATATGGACTCACTTTCAAGGGCTCTTCATCTCCTGTTCTGTATATTTATTGCTTATTTATTATTATTATTATTATTTCTTTCTTTTCATATTTACATAGTTTGTTGTCTTTTGCACACCAGTTAAACACTCAGATTGGTGCGGTCTTTCATTGATTCTGTTATGGTTATTAGTCTATGGATTTATTGAGAATGCCCACAAGAAAATGAATCTCAGGGTTGTATATGTTGACATATATGTATTTTGATAATAAATTTACTTTGAACTGTTGAACTTTGAACTTTCTGTTGGACCATGTTATTTAACCCATTGATACCACATCAGGGAGTATTGCTTTGCTACAGACATTCAAGTTAATGTTGGTGTTTTTATTGTTTTTACCTGGGGCAAAAGAGAGGCACCATCATGTCTCCTCCGCCCTGGGAGAGAGACCCTGGAACACATCCCCGGCAGCTGCCCAAGTGCCCTGGGAGAAGGCTGCTACTGCTGGTGCCATGACCAAGTGCTGAAGGCAGTGGCAGAAAGTATCTCCTCAGCCATTAACAACAGTAGGCACCTCCACCAACCCTGAAAGCCCATAACCTTTGTCAAAGCTGGAGACCAACCACAGCCTCAGCCCAGATCACCAGCAGGCTTGCTCGCCATGGTGACTGGCAACTGAAAGTCGATCTTGGCAAGCAGTTAAAGTTCCCTGACTTCATCACATTGTCATCCTTGAGGCCTGACGTGGTAATTCTGTTAGAAACCTCGAAGCAGGCTGTCGTGGTAGAACTGACAGTTCCTTGGGAAGACTGGATCAAGGAGGTGTTTGAACGAAAGAAAGTCGAATACCAGGAGCTGGTAGAGCAGTGCCAGAGATAGGTGGAGGGCAGGACGTGAGCCTATAGATGTGGGGTGTAGAGGTCTCCGGCTGCTCGCTATGCAGAACCTACTGTCTCCATGGCATTACAGAGGCTGCAAAGAGAATATAGAATATAGAAGAGTACAGCACAGAAACAGGCCATTCGGCCCACAATGTTGTACTGAACCAGCTAAAAAGCAAATCAAAAACACCCAAATCCTTCCTACCTACACAATGTGCATATCCCTCCATCTTCCTCACATCCATGTGCCTATCCAAACACGAGGGTTTTCGGCAGTTCCTCGTGGACTGGGGAGGATTCGGAGCTGAGGAATGGTGCTGGGTTCTTGAAAAGAACATCTTGGACCCGTCTCTCTTTCATGACTACCATCGCTGTCTCTCCAAGCTGCCTGGGCCATCAGGAGTCGGCCATAGGGGAGGGGGTCCTGTTACAATATTCACCCGACCATGCCAGCTTCCGGGGTTTAGGTGCTCTGACTCTCCGGAATATGGATAGCTGGAGTGGCCCCTTTAAGGATTCAGGAACATCTCGCTGATTGGCAGCCATGTTTTGGCGGCAGGATTCAATATTTAAGGAGCACTTGAACAGAGGTTCAGTAATCAATCATCAGCTCTACTTGGATTATCATCCAGCGTCTAGTTTAGTATCATGCTCTTGTTTCAGTCTCGCATCACGTCTCAATTCCAGCCTTGGATACTCCAGTACCTGGGTCCAACCATCATCACCTCGGTCTCTCGTTAGACCTGTCCAAACTTACCTAAAAGCCTCTAATGTATTTGCCTCTACCAACATACCAGGCAGCGCATTCCAGACATCCACCACTCTCTGAGTAAAAAACTTACCCCTCACATCCCCTTTGAACTGACCCCCTCTCACCTTCAATGCATGCCCTCTGGTATTAGACATTTCAACCCTGAGAAACAGATACTCCCTGTTTACTCTATCTATGGCTCTCATAATCTTATAAACCTCTATCAGATCTCCCCTCAGTCTCCGACGCTCCAGAGGAAACGACTCAAGAGAAGAGCCATCGGGACTGTCACATAGGCTGCTGAGCGAGCCTCCAGAAAGCTATGGGTCAAGAGGTGTGACCCGTGGACCAACGCTGGTCGGGTCGCCGGGGCGAGGGCGTCTGATGTTGAAAGACCCGAAACTCCAAATGACCCCAGGTTACATCAGTGATGATATGTCCCAGCATGTCCTCGGCATCGTACCCTTTGTAATAAAGGGGAGTGTTTTGCTAATGGAGTCTCCACCAACTCAGCCATCGTTCTCTCTCACAAGCCTATCATTTCCTCCCTGCAACACTCATCAACACTTTACAACCCAGTGATTAGGTTTCAATTCCCTCCGCTGTCTGTAGGGAGTTTGTACGTTCTCCCCGTGACCGCATGGGTTTCCTCCAGGTGCTCTGGTTTCCTCCCCCGGCTCAAAGGCGTTTCGGTTTCGGGTTAGTGAGTTGTGGGCATGCTATGTTGGCACTTGCAGGCTGCCCCAGCCCATCCTCAGACATTGCTGGTCAGCGATGCAAACGACGTGTTTCACTGTATGTTTCAATGTTTCAATTACTGGTGACAGATAAAGCTGAAGTGAGTTTTTAATTAACCAGCGAAGTTAGTTTGACTGATCGTTTCCATGGATGCTGCCTGACCTGCTGAGTTCCTCCAGCGTGTTGAGAGTGTTGCTTTGACCCCAGCATCCGCAGAGTACTTTGAAGTTAGTTAACAACTGGTTAGTTAATATCTAACAAGTGGAGTTAACATTTTAGTTCAGACTTTCTTCATCCATTGTGACAAACAATCCCCGACTTGAAACGTTAATTGTTTTCCCTTCCGCAGAGACTGCCTGACCTGCTGAGTGTTTCTGCCTCTTTTGGTTTCCTTGCTTATTTTTCTACACCTCCGAGTCAGTCCACTCTACTTAATACAAATTGTCCTCCCAGAATCAGTCTGGTGATCCTGGTCTGCACCTTCTCTAATGCTAGAATAGGGTAGAGAAACCAGGCAAAAGTAGAACATTCCAAATGCCGTGTAACTGCCTGCAAACCACGAGTGTCTGTGTGTTCTCCCTGGTGACCATGTGGGCTTCCTTTGTGCACTCCTGTTTCTACCCACAGTCCAGAGACATACGGGTTAGTGTTAGTGAGTTGGAGGCATGCCATGTTAGCAACAGAAGCGTGGCAACACTAGTGGGCTGCCCCCAGCACATCCTCGGACTGTGTTGTAGATTGATGCAAACGACACATTTCACTGTTATGTTTTGATGTTTCAATGGAAAAATGACAGAAAAGAATCATCTCTAATCTCTAATATTTCTATCAATTCCTAACGGTCCCCGAATATTAAGTTTTGGTGATTCATGTCCAAGGACACCCAGTTCCCTCTGAACAATAATTATTTATTGTACCTTGTTCTATCTTGTACGCTGAGCATTGTAGATGACCGTGGAGACAGTATCAGTATATATTATCCTTACTCTCCACAACCTTGACAACATTATTATTCTTATCTTTATCAAACACAACAGGCCTAAGATGTTAAAAGAGCAAAGCACCCGAATAAAATTGTTAATTGCAGTGATATTATACGTGGAGATAATGTTGAATTCACTGGCATTCAGAAGCTTTGAACGGCCTTGGAAATAATTTGGAAGAAGTGTGGCTCAGGTGATTGATGGCTGGCTTGAGTCATTCTCCAATCTTGGCAATTTAATGTTTTGTCACCATATAGGGAGACATCATCAGGGCACTGTTAATTGTGGTGTGTCCTCCAAATGCTTAGCCTTTATAGACATTAATCAGCTGATCGGTTGTCATTTCGGAAACTTAATTGTGGTGTGAAACTCGACTGGACATCAGTGAAAGTCATGGCGCAAGTGAACACGTGGCATATAAGAGAATTCCTTAAAGCGTGGGCTTGCGTGAACAGTTTTGCAAACAGACACGCAGACCTCGATCCTGTTTGTGAGCTGATGTGGGCAAAATTCCAGACTACGATGCACAAAGTTCACCACACAGCCAATCAGCGATGAGATTTCCTCCCTACATCATAATGGAGTTTCTGAAATGATGCCCAATCAGCTGATTGAAGAGTATACGAGGCCAAGCATTCGGAGGACACACTAGAATCAACAGCGCACTGACGATGTCTCCTCATATGGTGATGAAGCATTTGCAAGTAGATTGCCAAGATGGAGAACAACCCAACCCAACCTTTGAATGGTCTGTTAATAACTGAAGAATACAAGTCTGATTTTCAACAGAGAAAAATCAATAAACTAAAAATATAATAACACACAAAACTAGAAAGGAATTCATACATGCTTCATAGTTTCTGATTGAGAACATCACGGGAAAGCAGCTTCCATCATCAGCCTCCACCACCTTGACATGTTCTCTTCTTGCTATTGACATTAGGAAGAAGGCACAGGAGCCTCAAGACTCACACCACCAGCTTCAGGAACAGTTATTACCCCTCAACCATCAGGAAGAAGGTACAGGAGCCTCAGAAACACACCACCAGGTTCAGGAACAGTTATTACCCCTCAACCATCAGGAAGAAGGTACAGGAGCCTCAGAAACACACCACCAGGTTCAGGAACAGTTATTACCCCTCAACCATCAGGAAGAAGGCACAGGAGCCTCAGGACTCACACTACCAGGTTCAGGAACAGTTATTACCCCTCAACTATCAGGCTCTTGAACCAGAGGGGATAACTTCACTCACCCCAACATTGAACTGTTCCCACAACCTATGGACTCATGTTGTCCATATTTATTGCCTTCTGATTTATTATTATTATTTATTTCATTTTGTATTTGCACACTTTGTTGTCTTCTGCACTCTGGTTGAACCCCCTAGTTGGGTGGTCTGTCCTTGATTCTGTTATAGTTATTATTCTAAAGAATTACTGAGTATGCCCACTAGAAAATGGATCTCAGGGTTGTATATGGTGACATCTACATACTTTGATAATAAAATTTAATTGAACTTTGATTACACTTTGGCATTTGAAATCGAATTATTCAACAAAGCTGCACCTACTGAGTGGCAAAGGAACCAGCTGGAACTGGAGAAGCTCTAAGGGAACTTGTAATGTGTGGTGTGTCTGGAAATTCCCTCAAGAACAAAGACACAGTCACCTCAGCAGGTTGTGTGTTCAGATCCTGGTCCAGAGGCATTCTTTCACTGTCCAGAGAATCTCACCTCTGTTGGTGCTGAGGGAGTGGTGTATTGCCAGAGATGGCATTGTCCGGAGGAGAATTAAAATCATGGTGAGGTCTCCGTCAGTCAGGGTCGACCATGGATATTGTGTCCTAGCTGTCTGGACACACGGGCCAGGGCAGTCCGATATGGAGAACAAGCTGTCGCCCATGGAGCAGGCTCCCCCTCTCCACACAGCTGATGAGCCCAAAGGAACAGCAGAGACCGATACAGTTTGGCACCAGCAGCATCACAGGAGTTAGTCAGTGTTGAACTCAATGTAGGACTGCCTTAGGGACCCCAGCTCCAGATTTTTCATCAGCATTTACTCCTGAAGCCTTCCTATGAGTGGGTGTAGCCGCAAGGCAGTGGCAGTTTGAGATCAGAGTTTTCCTTCTCCTAGAGGAGCTGCCAACCACAGCTGATGAGCCCCGTCTGCCCGAAGCGGCTGGTTTTAAGGTGCTAGTAACCTGCCTTTGCTCCTTCTCCTGTCAGTAGAAACAGCTCCGCTGGGCTTAGTAGTGAAGCCACACGTGAAGGCCAGGAACTGGGGTCCATGGACTACTCAGTTAATGGCAGCTTGTTCCATATATGTACCACCCTCTGGGTGAAAAAGTTGTCCCTCAGGTTCCTTTTAAATATCTCCTCTCTCTTGTTAAACCTGGGCCCTCTAGTTCTTGATTTCCCAATTCTAACGGTATCCCTCATGATTTTATATATCTCTATAATACCAAGGAGCTGCGGGGTGGAGATACGTCTCGACCAAAGGAGGTATAAGGCACTCCTTCCATCTGCTGGCCTGTAGGTCGCCCTTGGGCAAGCTGTGGAACCTGATTCCCCCCCCCCCACCTGATCAGGGTCACGTGAAGTCCAGCACGTTCAGGTTTGGCAGACAAAAACAAAGAATATGGAGCCAGACTCCATGGGAACAGGCCCTTTGGCCTCTACCAACCATGACACTGACCTAAATTTACCAACTTTATCAACGCACCAGAGAATACACCGTTCCTTGATGCATAATGGCATTGTATCGTAACTGGGGAGGTCCCCAGAGGAAATCTCTTCATACAGGGGTCCTTCCCCTATACACTGGAGACCTGGGGTGGAAGGTGTTGCACGGGGCTGTACTGTGTAACAGGGCTTTAAGCTGGTTCACTGACACCCCGTCCACCTGTCCATTCTGTGCCTGGGTGGGGTCAGTGTACCACGCTGATATGGAGAGTGAGAGGTTGCAGCCCCTGTTTGAGTATCTGACGGGACTGCCGCTCAGGTTTTGGCTGCACTTCAGCTCCGCGCTCCTTATATACGGACATCCAGTACGGAAGGGGGTGGGCAAGTCGCAAGGAGGGCTTGCTCTGCCGTCTGCAACACTGAGGCTGAGGCTCTGGGCTCGCTCTGGCTGCTCCGGGCTTCACGTTTTGCTCTGTTGTGTGATAACTGAGGCTGAGGCTCTGGGCCTGCCCTGGCTGCTCTGGGCTTTATCGCTATGGACTCACTTTCACTCTGAATGCCCTTCCTTGATTTTACTGTTTGCACGATTTGTGCTGTTTCTCTCTTTGCACATTGGGTGGTTGTTGGTCTTTTTTATAGGTTCTTTTGTGGCTGCCTGTAAAGGATGAGCCTCAAGGTTGTATAATTTATGCATTCTTTGATAATAAATGTACTTTGAACTTTATGGTCTGTATCCCTTCACTTCTAATTCCAGCTTACTCTGACTTGCTGACATGATCTGTATTTGTTCACTCCCTGCCCATTGATGTGTCAGACACAGATACCCCAGAGAAACAGGGCCATGAAAGATCTGAGGAGAGTCTCTCCTCGGAGCATGGAAAACGGAGCATGGAAACAGGAAAAGGTCATTCGGCCCCAAGTGTCTGCTCCACGGCTATCCCAAGCCTCAGCCTTCATTTTCTGCTTTCTGGATGTTGTGCAGGCTTTAGGGGGACGACTGCAGGATGTGGAAGGCTAAACCTCAGGTGAATTATTAGACCCATTTTTCATTCGTTTGGGATAGATTGCCGACATGCAAAATGCAATTATATTTTATCAGTAAACTAAGTGATGTTATCTCCATTATATCATAAGCCAAGCTTTATTTGCTGCCTGGGAATAAATTACAATATTTTATACTTTATGACTTCTTTCTCTGAAGCAACAGATAATCTATTACTTTAGATTTCATTAAATCCTGATGAGAAAATATTGCAATGCAGATAGAATCTTGTTGACCAAGATCGTAATCTTGATTTTGAAACTTCAGCACAGCTGAATTGACTGTGATCGAAGTCGCCAGAGAACCCGATTCAGAATCGGGTTTAATCGCACTGACACGTGTTGTGAAATTTGTTAACTTTGCAGCAACAGTATAATGCAATTCTTCATAATAGAAAAAAATGTGAATTACAGTAAGTGTGTGTATATTTATAAAATAGTTAAATTATGTAATTAGTACAAAAAAAAGTAGTGAGGTAGTGTTCATGGGTTTACTGCCCATTTAGAAATTGGATGGCAGAGGGGAAGAAGCTGTTCCTGAATCATTGAGTGTGTGTCTTCAGGCTTCTGTACCTCCTCCCTGATGGCGGCAATGAGAAGAGGACATTTTGTGAGTGAAGGGGGTCTATTTCTGGAACACCATTCTGAGGAATTGCTCCTTGGAGATGACCTGGATATTATGGAGGCTGTTGCCCATGATGGAGCTGACTGAGTTTACAACTCCCTGCAGCTAACTTCGATCCTGTGCAGTAGCCCCAACCCCACCCCACCGTACCAGATGGTGATGCAGCCAGTCAGAATGCTCCCCAGAGTAAACCTATAGAAATCTGCGAGTGTTTTAGGTGACATACCAAATCTCCTCAAACTCCCAGTGAAATACAGCCACTGTCATGCTTTCTTTGTAGCTGCATTGATATGTTGAACTCAGGTTAGATCCTCAAAGATATTGGCACCCAGGAACTTGAAATTGCTCACTCTCTCCACGTCTGATCCCTCTATGGTGTGTCCTCCCCCTTCTTGCCCTTTCTGAAGTCCACAATCAGCTGAACAATCAGAGACGTTGAAGCCGGTGGTAGAAGTCTTTATTCATCACACAAAGCTGGTATCATTCTGGAGACACTCTTGATAGAGGTTCACAAACCCAAAAGTACTCTACATCAAATTTTTATACCCTTAGGATCAACGGTACCCCCAGGTGATTCAATACAATTTCAATAATTACAATTACATTGTTTACTTTAATAGTTTGGGTTGACAATACTTCCTTTGAATTAGAGACATAGAGTCATAGAAAAGTACAGCACAGAAACAGGCTCTTTGGCCCATCTAGTCCATGCCGAACCATTTAAACTGCCTACTCCCATTGGCCTGCACCAGGACCATAGCCCTCCATATCCCTACCATCCATGTACCTATCTAAACTTCTCTTCAACGTTGAAATCGAGCTCACCACCCAACTTCAATGGAAAAAGCCTGCTTGCATTTACCCTATCTTCACTCCTCATAATTTTGTATACCTCTATCAAATCTCCTCTCAATTTTCTATGTTCCAAGGAATAAAGTCCTAACCTAGTCAATCTTTCCTTATAACTCAGATCCTCCAGACCTGGAATGTACTTGAAAATTTTCTCTGTCCTCGTTCAGCCTTATTTACATCTTTCCTGTAGGTAGGATACCAAAAGGTCAATGTTTTGGGCTGAGACCGTTCAGATGGATATTAAATTATCACCCAAACATTGACACAGGATCTCTCAATGCTCAGGTTTGATTTTTGTTTTACAGATGCTTTACGGTACCAATGACCCAGGTTCAATTCCCACTGCTGTCTGTAAGGAGTTTGTACATTCTCCCCGTGACCGCGTGGTTTCCTCTGGGTCTTCTGTTTTCCTCACACAGTCCAAAGACTTACGGGGTAGTAGTTATAGTCATACTTTATTGATCCCAGGGGAAATTGGTTTTCGTTACAGTTGCACCATAAATAATAAATAGTAATAAAACCATAAGTAATTAAATAATAATATGTAAATTATGCCGGGAAATAAGTCCAGGACCAGCCTATTGGCTCAGGGTGTCTGACCCTCCAAGCGAGGAGTTGTAAAGTTTGATGGCCACAGGCAGGAATGACTTCCTATGATGCTCTGTGTTGCATCTCGGTGGAATGAGTCTCTGGCTGAATGTACTCCTGTGCCCACCCAGTACATTATGTAGTGGATGGGAGACATTGGTTAATTTGTCATTGTAAATCATCACATGATTAGGCTAGGGTTAAATTTGGGATTGCTGGGCAGTATGAATCAAAGTGCTGGAAGGGTCTGTTCCACGCCTTGTCTCAATAAATAAAGTCTTTCAGGAAAAGACCACACAAGACCTTGTCTTGAACACATCGCTTCATACGTTCACTTGGCCACAAACTATGGACTCACTTTCAAGGACTCTTCATCTCATGTTCTCGATATTTATAGCTTATTTGTTTATTATTATTATCTATTTCTTTTTGTATTTGCACAGTTTGTTGTCTTCTGCATTCTGGTTGAACACCCCAGTTGGGCAGTTTTTCATTGCTTCTGTTATAGTTACTATTCTATAGATTTGTTGAGTATGCCTGCAGAAAATGAATCTCAGGGTTGTATATGGTGACATATATGTACTTTGATAATAAAATTTACTTTGAACTTTGATCAGTTCATTACTGTGGTAGTACAAGAAGTTTAATTGTCTTTAATTGTGCTCAGTAGTGGTCTGCCCGGAAACACAGCCCCCTCAGATCAGAGCAAGAACGACTAACACCAGCCACAATGCCACTGATAACCACAGCCTGGTGAATGGAAGAGTTTAAGCAATCAGAAAGGATCTCGTTCAAGTTCAAGTTTACTGTCATTCAACTTAGAGCTGTATATAGCTGAACGAAACAAGGTTCCTAGGGGAACAAGGTGCAAAATGCAGCACATGCATCACATACACCTCTTAAAATAATACGAATGCAATAATATTAACAGATAAAAAAATTCAGTCGAAGTACAAGAAATATGACAGAGTTCAGCAAGCCTATTACAGTTCACTGGGAAGCTTTGCCTTGAGCACAATCGACATCATGGGCACAATATTTCACTGACAAGAAGAAGAGTTTGTTTTTCCCAAGTTTCTGTTGAATCTCTGTTTCATGCAGACTGTAAAATTGACACTACACAGATGCTGCCGTGACCCCAGCCGTTTACAGAGCAGCTCTCTGAAAAGTCCCCTTTGGGAAATATCCCTTGATGTCTTAAAACTGCCGGCTGGGTCTAGTAAAAAATAATGTTAGCACAAAAGCACTCATTTCCTCTCAGTATTTTGACTGCTGTCTGTCAAGAATCACTTTTTAAATAATTGGAAAGCATTTTAAGCAAACCATACGATTGCTGGTTTCATCGGAGGGTGATTGTCGGCTGACAAGTTTCAAAGTTCAAAGTAAGTTTATTATGGAATTACGCCTATGTCACCATGTACAACCCTGAGTTTCATCTTCCTGTGGGCATACTTAATAAAACTATCGAATAATAACCATAACAGAATCAATGAAAGACCCCTCCCACCCAACCTGGATGTTCATCTAGTGTGCAGAAGACAACAAACTGCGTAAATACAAAAAGAAAATAATAATAATAATAATAATAAATAAGCAATAAATATCGAGAACATAACTGGAGGACCTGAGTTATAAGGAAAGATTGAATAGGTTGGGACTTTATTCCTTGGAATGTAGAAGATTGAGGGGAGATTTGATAGAGGTATACTAAATTATGAGGGGTATAGACAGGGTTTTTCCCACTGAGGTTGGGTGGGACTACAACTAGAGATCATGGTTTAAGGGTGAAAGGTGAAATGTTTAAGGGGAACATGAGGGGAAACTTCACTCAGAGAGTGATGAGAGTGTGGAATATTGCAAGTGATGCATACAAGCTCGATTTCAACGTTAAGGGGAAGTTTGGATAGGTACATGGATAGTAGGGGTATGGAGGGTTATGGCCCTGGTGCAGGCCGATGGGAGTACGTAGTTTAAATGGTTTGGCATGGTCTAGATGAGCTGAAGGGCCTGTTTCTGAGCTGTACTTTTCTATGACTCTATGACTGTATGATGATGATGATGTCAGCTCTGGCCTGAGAGGCCAGCGTTGGGCATTTTCATGCCTTACAAGGCGTGAACGAGAGACTGTGTGGTGCGCCACTCCTCACACAGGCATAGAGCAGTACAGTATGTTTCTTTTGTTTTATTTTAGGAGGTCGATTTGCGAGCTCAACACTCAACCCAGCGCGGATGGAAAGTGTACTCGGGAACGGCCCGACTGGGTTCGAACCCGGGGACCCCTGTTCCAGAGTCCGGTGCTGATGTCACTGTGCCACCAGCCAACCAAAATCGTACAATCATAGCTGACTATGACTGCAACATGAGACAAAGAGTCCTTGAAAGTGAGTCCTTTGGTTGTGGGAACATTTCAATGATGGGGCAAGTGAAGCTGAGTGAAGTTGCCCCCTCTGGTTCAAGAGACTGAACTTTGAGGGGTACTATCTGTTCCTGTACCTGGTGGTGGGGGTCCTGAGGCTCCTGTACCTCCTTCCTGACGGCAGCAGTGAGAAGACAGCATGGCCAGATGATGGATGCTGCTTTCCTGCAACAGTGTTTCATGTAGATGTGCTCAATGGTGGGGAGGGCTTTACCTGTGATGGACTGGGCCATATCCACTACCTTTTGTAGGAGTTTCCATTCAAGGGCATTGCTGTTTCCATACCAGGGTCAATATACTCTCCACCACATATCCATAGACGTTTGTCAAAGTTTTAGGTATCATGTCGAAAGGTTGACTATCAGTGACTGAAGGAATCAATTTTAATTCCTGGGACTCCTCTAACCTCAGTAACTGCAAGTAGAGGCCATTTGCAGGCCATGATCAATTGGGTCCAGGACTGGCTTTAGCCTGGCATTTTTTAGGCCAGCGTGATGGTTTGCGGAAAGTTAATTGACGAAGAAGGAGACTGGTATCTGAAGGCATTGTTCTGGCATGGCAGCTCCAATGCACAGGATCACAAGAGGCTCAGAGGGTTGTAGCCTCAGCTAACTCCATCACGGGAACAACCCTGCCCACTGTCAACGATATCTTCATGCAGCGGTGCCTCGAGAAGGTGGCATCTATTACCAAGGACCCTCGCCACCCAGGACAGGCCCTCTTCTTGTAGCTACCAACAGGAAGGAGCTACAGGAGCCCCAAGCCTCACACTCACTGGTTAAGAAATCTGATGGCAGAGGGGAAGAAGCTGTCCCTGAATCATTGAGTGGTCGTCTTCAGGCTCCTGAATGGTAGAAAGTACAGGGGGGATGTCGGAGGTAGACTTTTTACACAGAGAGTGGTGGGTGCATGGAATGCATTGTTGGGGTTGGTGGTAGAGGCAGGTATATTAGGGTCATTTAAAAGACTCTTAGAGGGGCACAAGGATGATAGAACAATGGAGGATTATGTTGGAGGGAAGGGTTAGATTAATTCAAAGGTACAAACGGTTCATTTAATATCAGAGAATGTATGCAGTATACAACCTGAAATTCTTACTCTTCACAGACATCCACGAAACAAGAAAGCCCCATAGAATGAATGCTAGGAACACCAGAGCTCCCTCCCTCCGCACAAGTGGCAGCAAAACCATCGCCTTCCCCCTCTTCCCCAACCTGCACCAGTGGAAGGACCAACCCTCCACCCCACCCCACCGTGCCAGCAGCTGAAACCCCAAAGCCCCAAAGAGTCCTTCACCCCGAGTCCATCAAAACTGCTGTCCAGATACCAGCACCTCGGTATCCCAGACAGGCTCTCAACACAACATCATGGACCGACTGTGCTGTAACATTCTATGTAGCCCTCCCTCCCATTGAGGATATCTTCCAGAGATCGTGCCTCAAGAAGGCAGCATCCATCTTGAAGGGCCCTCATGCCTTTTTCTCGTAACGACCATTACAGAGGAGGTACAAGAGCTGGAAGACACACACTCAACATTTGAAGAACATCAGTTTTCAAACAGACAATTAGCCAATGAGCACTACTTCATTATTCCTTGTTTTTGTACTGTTCACCGATGCAATTACAAAGGCGCCAAGACAGCAGTTATATCTCATCAGGAGTCTGAGGCGATTTGGCATGTCACCAAAGACGCTCACAAATTTCTACAGATGGACCGTGGAGAGCATTCTGACTGGCTGGCGGGAAGGGGGTGGGAACTACTGCACAGGATTGAAGTAAGCTGCAGAGAGTTGTAAAATTAGTCAGCCCCATCGTGGGCACCAGCCTCCGTAGTGTCCAGGAGCGATGCCTCAGAAAAACGGCATTCATCACTCAGGACATGCCCTCTTCTCTTTGCTACATAGAACATAGAATAGTACAACACATTACAGGCCCTTCAGCCCACAATGTTGTGCCGGCCCTCAAACCCTGCCTCCCATATTACCCCCCCACCTTAAATTCCTCCATATACCTATCTAGTAGTCTCTTAAACTTCACTAGTGTATCTGCCTCCACCACTGACTCAGGCAGTGCATTCCACATACCAACCATTCTCTGAGTTAAAAACCTTCCTTTAATATTCCCCTTGAACTTCCATCCCTTACTTTAAAGCCATGTCCTCTTGTATTGAGCAGTGGTGCCCTGGGGAAGAGGCGCTGGCTATCCACCCTATTCCTCTTAATATCTTGTATACCTCTATCATGTCTCCTCTCATCCTCATTCTCTCCAAAGAGTAAGCCCTAGCTCCCTTAATCTCTGATCATAATGTATACTCTCTAAACCAGGCAGCATCCTGGTAAATCTCCTCTGTACCCTTTCCAATGCCTCCACATCCATCCTATAGTGAGGCGACCAGAACTGGATATATTACTCCAAGTGTGGCCTAACCAGAGTTTTATAGAGCTGCATCATTACATCGTGACTCTTAAACTCCGTCCCTCGACTTATGAAAGCTAACACCCCATAAGCTTTCTTAACTACCCTGTCCACCTGTGAGGCAACTTTCAGGGATCTGTGGACATGTACCCCCAGATCCCTCTCCTCCTCCACACTACCAAGTATCCTGCCATTTACTTTGTAATCTGCCTTGGAGTTTGTCCTTCCAAAGTGCACCACCTCACACTTCTCCGGGTTGAACTCCATCTGCCACTTCTCAGACCACTTCTGCATCCTAGCAACATCTCTCTGCAATCTTCAACAATCCTCTACACTACCTACAACACCACCAACCTTGTGTCATCTTCAAACTTGCCAACCCACCCTTCTACCCCCACATCCAGGTCGTTAATAAAAATCACAAAAAGTAGAGGTCCCAGAACAGATCCTTGTGGGACACCACTAGTCACAATCCTCCAATCTGAATGTACTCCCTGCACCACGACCCTCTGCCTTCTGCAGGCAAGACAACTCTGAATCCACCTGGCCAAACTTCCGTGGATCCCATGCCTTCTGACTTTCTGAATAAGCCTACCGTGTGGAACTTTGTCAAATGCCTTACTAAAATCCATATAGATCACATCCACTGCACTACCCTCATCTATGTGCCTGGTCACCTCCTCAAAGAACTCTATCAGTCTTGTTAGACACGATCTGCCCTTCACAAAACCATTGGGAAGGAAGTGCAGGAGCCTGAAGGCACACACTCAGTGATTCAGGAACAGTGTCTTCCTCCCCACCATCAGATTTCTGAATGGATATTGAATCCGTGAATGCTACCTCACTACTTTTTTTTCCGTTTTTACACTACATATTTAATTTAACATCTCTTTGCATGTTATGGTAACGTAGTGGTTAGCACAACGCTTTACAGTACCAGTGACTCGGGTTCAATTCCCATCACACGGTAGTGTAGTGGTTAGCGCAACGCTTTACAGTACCAGTGACCCGGGTTCAATTCGCATCGCACGGTAGTGTAGTGGTCAGCAGAACGCTTTACAGTACAGTCACAAGAGGTTTCTGTGGCTGCAGGAGATGCAGAACAGATTTGATGGGCTGAATGGCCTAATTCTGCCCCTATGTCTTATGGTCTTATGATTCACTGGAAGATGTTGAAATAAGCTGGGGAAGGGTATGGTACAGTCAGGCCAGAACCCCTGGCCAGAGTGTACACAACTGTGTCATGAGTCCTACAGGCCTGTGCACATGAAGCTTTTGTTTCTGTTCTTTATCGTTCAGCCCTTGTGGTTTCTGTTTTATCTTATGAAGTTTATCTTAACTGGCACAGATTTTCCACATACTGTTATTATTTAAAGTGGACTCCCAATTAGCCCTTATGGCAGGGTCCTTGTGTGTTTCAAGAATTGTTCATCTCGTGGTGTTGCTTGGTTGAGCCAACGATGCTCTTTTGAAATTCTAATGAATAGAGTCCTGTTTCTGTCTCTACGTGTGACTCTGCCGTTCCTCCGTACCTGGGTCCAGTCATTGTCAGCGCTCACTGTGACAGAGTCTCCTATTCCTCCACACCTGGGTTCTGTTATTTCTCTGCGCTCACCGTGACAGTCTGAGCCTGTCAGACAATTTTTAAACACCTCAGGCTGACTGAGGATGAGTTATTTTATTATGATGGACTTGATTTAAGTCCCGGCACTTTTTAATAACAGTATTTCACAACATTCTTTGCAAATGGGAATGAAAAATGTATTTGGGATAGAGACTTTGAATCATTTGTTCATTGCATTGATTTTATCTTTCATCTTTGGAAAGTCAATTCTATTAAGTTGGCAGAGGAGGAGCTGTGCATACAACTCTGCGATGGATGGGCCCCAGTCCGGCTGCAAAAGGAGGAGGTGAAAACCCAGCGATACAGCAACACTAACAGAATCTCTAAAGACCTCATCCCTGCAAGATAGAGAAAGGATCTTGGATGAACTACACCTTGAAAGACTGAAACCCATCCCGTAAAAGCCCAAAGCTACAAAATCACCAACTGAATCTCCTAAAGGGCTCTTCCCAGGGAGAGAGGAAGAGTCTTTGATGGACTACACCTTGAAAGACTGAAGAGAGATCCAGTTAGATTGTGCAAAACCTTTTGAAGAGGTCCTCATGAAGCGTCTCAGTCTGAAACCTCCACAGATGCTGCCTGACCTGCAGAGTTTCTCCTGCACTTTGTGTATTTTGATCAGGATCTTCAGCATCTGCAGAACATTTGTGTTTATGATTCCCTGTATTTTCTGTTTTATTTGGACCCAACTAACCATCCTACCTTGGACCCTTAATCTTCTGGAGGGGTTGACCATGTAGGACCTTGTCAAATATCTTATGAGAGTCTGTACCAATGTCCAGCACCTTCAATAGTCTTCTCAGTTCCTGCCTCAAAAACTCAATGAGTGAGGCAGGATTTCCCCACGCAAAGTTATGCGGACAATTCCAGATCAATCCTTGTCTTTCCATCTCCACCATGGAGAGTCCCAAGCCCGGCTGTGAAAGCGGGGGGGGGTTGATCATGGGGCTAGCAACCCCCATTCCATAACAACCCAGAGCTACGGAAACAGCAACAGAGGCTCCAAATTTATCATCTCTGGGAGAGGAAGATGGGCTTCACCTGGGGACAATTTGAAAGACTGACACAGGAGAGGGGACGCTGGTGAGCTGCTGTTGGCAGCTTATGCCCCAGAAGGGGTGACGGGCTCAGGAAGAAGAAGAAGAACTTGTGCGTTCTGTGTGGAGACATGTGTCGGAAAGTCAACAGGGGTTTCACACACAGTGAGTCACAGGGACAGGAACCAGGGGTCTGCAGTTCATGGGTTTGAGTACACTCAGAGGACTGTAGTTAGACAATCTGGAACTGAAGGAGTGCAGCACTAACTTTAAACTGAACTCTCTGAGCTCTCCCATAGAGTCTTAGAGCACTACAAACCAGAAACAAGCCTTTAGGCCGATCTAGTCCCTGCCAAACTACTATTCTGCCTACTCCCATCGACCTGCACTCGGATCATAGCCATCCATACCCCTCCAATCCATATACCTACCCAAACTTCTCTTAAATGTTGAAATCAAACCCACATCCATCACTTCTGTAGGTAGCTCATTCCAAACTCTCACTATACTCTGAAAGAAGAAGTTCCCCTCATATTCACCTTAAACACCTCACCTTTTACCTTTAACCCATGACCTCTAGTTCTAGATTCATCCAACCTCTGTGGAAAAAGCTTGCTTACACTTATCCTATCTATCTTTCTCTTCTTAAACCCATCATCTCAACTGGGGCATAGGCTGCTGCCAGCTAACTCTCCAGAGTCCCAGTTCTGAAACGATATTAGGCTTTTTGGCCCTGTGTCTTCCGGTTTCACCACATGACTTCATACGTCTCCCAGCCGAGGATCCTTCCTCTCCCAGGGATGAGGTCTTTGGAGCTTCTGTTGGTGTTTCTGAGTTCTCAGATTTCACAGGGTGGGGTTCAAAGTTCAATAAAAATTTATCATCTCAGTACATATACACTGCCTATAAGAAATATTCACCTCCGGATGTTTTCATGTTTTATTGTTTTAGACTCTTTCATGTCAAAGTGAAAACAAAATTCTACAAATTGATCAAATTTATTGCAATTATTAAACACAAAATAATTGATTACATAATTACTTACCCTCTTCAAGTCTGTATTTAGTAGATGCACCTTCAGTAGCAATTACAGCCTGTGTGGATAGGTCTCTATCAACTTTGCATATCTGGTTACTGCAATTTTTCCCTATTGTTCTTTACAAAACTGCTCAAGCTCTGTCAGATTGCACGGGGATTGTGAGTGAACAGCCCTTTTCAAGTCCAGCCACAAACTCTCAATTGGATTGAGGTCTGGACTCTGACTTGGCCACTCCAGGACATTAACTTTGTTGTTTTTAAGCCATTCTTGTGTAGCTCTGGCTTTATGCTTGTGATCACTGCCTTGCTGGAAAACAACTCTTCTCCCAAGTCAGAGTTCTCTTTCAGACTCCATCAGGTTTTCCTCCAAGATTTCCCTGTATTTTGCTACATTTATTTTATTCTCTATCTTCACAGGCCTTCCAGGGCCTGCTGCATTGAAGCATCCCCACAGCATGATGCAGCCACCACCATGCTTCACGGTAGGGATGGTGTGTTTTCGATGATGTGCGGTGCTTGGCTTAAGCATTTAGTCTGATGACCAAAAAGCTCAATTTTGGTTTCATCAGACCATAGAACCTCCTTCCAGTTGACTTTAGAGTCTCCTACCTGCCTTCTGGCAAACTGTAACTGAGATTTCGTGTGAGTTTTTTTCAACAGTGGCTTTCCCTTTCTCACTCTCCCGTAAAGCTACGACTGGTGAAGCACCTGGACAACAGTTGTTGTACGCGCAGTCCCTCCCATCTCTGCCACTGAAACTTGTAACTCCTCCAGAGTTGTCATGGGTCTCTTGATGTGCTTCCTCACTAGTCCCCTTCTTGCACGGTCACTCAGTTTTTGAGGATGGCCTGTTCTAGGCTGATTTACAGCTATGCCATATTCTTTCCAATTCTTGATGATCAACTTAACTGTACTCCAGGAGATATTCAGGGACTTGGAAATTTTCTTGAATCCATCTCCTGACTTGTGCTTTTCAATAACCTTTTCACAGAGTTGTTTGGAGTGTTATTTTGTCTTCATGGTGTAGTTTTTTCCTCAGGATATTGACTCACCAGTATATTTGTAATTAATTTAGTTCACTTTGTAGAGATCTGTTTTTACTTTGACACGGAAGAATCTTTCTCTGTTGATCAGTGTAATAAAATCCACAGTGATTCAAAGTTGTAAAATAATAAAACATGGGAAGTTCCAAGGGGGATGAATACTTTTTACAGGTACTGTATGTACTCAACAGTAAACATTATAATGAAAATATAACATGTGCAGGGTAACGAAAGCAGCATCAGGACAATACCCCGTTGAACAACAACTTTCACTCTCCACCTTACAACACTGTGTTTTGATTGAAAGGTCACAGTACACTGTACTTTTATCTTGTGATTTTTTTGGTTTTATGTAAGGAATAAAACAACCAGCATCGTACACTTGTTCTGGTAGATTTTCATCAGCAATGGTTTAAAAATTTAATGCCGTTTTATGTAAGGTGTAAAAACAATCAGGATTGTAGACTTGTTCTGGTGTTCGATTTTCATCAGCGATGATCTTCGTAAACTCATCAATGAATTTCTCTGCTCCTTCATGATCAGCAGACACTTAATCTTTAAAATCTTTTAAAAAAATTAATGCTGTAAAAGGAAATAAATTTCTGCAACCAGCCTGCTGAATATTCAGAATTACCTTCAGTTTTCAGTTCATCGTGATAAATCTTTGCTTGTTTCATGATCAGCATACCATTAATTGGTAGTGTAATGGTTAGCACAAAGTTTACAGTACCAGTGACCTGGGTTCAATTCCCCCCACTGCCTGGAAGGAGTTTATACATTCTCCCCGTATCCTTGTGGGTTTCCTCTGGGTTCTCCTCCCACAGTCCAAAAGACATATCATTGGTCTTTGTGAAATGTCTCATGACTAGGCTAGGAGTAAAGCTGAGGTTTCTGGCTCGAAGAGCCTGGGAGGAGAGCTGGAAAGGCATATTCCACACTGTATTTTAATAACAAAAATAATATTCACTTCAATGAAAGAATCCACTCTCTCAATACACATTCAAGATCTTCATTTTTCACTTTATGCGGTGTTTTTCTATTTTCCATTCATTTCTGTTCATTACATATGTGAGGTCGCTTCTCAGAACTGCCTGTGGCGCACAGAGACCTGCGCGTCACCTGGGAACCTTCCCAGTGCCTTGTGGGATTTTCCATTTGTAACGCTCAAAATTTTCAGATTTCAGAGGTTTTCATAGTTTGGAATTTCATATAAGAGGCACTCACCTTGTATTTGTATTATTGAAGTAAATTTATTGTCAAAATGTATTTATGCCACTACATCGGACCCTGAGATTCATTTGCTCCAGGCATTTACATGAAAATAAAGAAATACAATAGAATTTATGAAAAACAATTCATAAACAAGGACTGACAAACAACCGGTGTGCAAAAGAAGACGAACAGTGCAAATTAATAAATAATACTGAGAATATGACTTGTAGAGTCCTTCAAAGTGAGTCCATAGGTGGTGGAATCAGTTCAGAGTTGAGTGAAGTTACTCACGCTGGTTCAGCAGCCTGATGATTGTAGAGTAATAGCATTGTAAGCCAAAATCAATATTTCACACCTTAGGAAGCTGTAACTGTAAGTTAACTGTCAGTTTTGAGTTGTTTCCCACTTGGGAGAATGGGTTTCATACTTCCTCCAACTCCTCTATGCTAATGAATAATGGGTACTTTTCTACAGTTGGCCGTGTACCATAACCCTTTGTCATTGGCAAGATGTCCTCAGTTTCTTGCAACCAGCTGCTTTAATCATGACCCAACATTGATTCCCATTTGTAGACACTCTGCTATCTGATAAACATAGAAAGAACAGTACAGAACAGAAACAGGCCATTCGGCCCACAATGTTGTGCCAAACCAGCTAAAAAGCAAGTCAGAATCACCCAAACACGAATCCCTCCTGCCTACACCATGTCCATATCCCTCCATCTTCCTCACATCAATCTGCCTATCCAAACGTTTTTTAAAAGCCTCTGATGTATTTGCCCCTACCACCTCTACCGGGTGGGGGGAGATAAGATGGCACTGTGTGGCTGCCTCTTCGAGCTCATCTGCGAGGAGCAGCTTAATTTCTGTAAACACAAGGAATTCTGCAGATGCTGGAAATTCAAGCAACATACATCAAAGTTGCTGGTGAACGCAGCAGGCCAGGCAGCATCTATAGGAAGAGGTACAGTCGACGTTTCAGGCCGAGACCCTTCGTCAGGACTAACTGAAGGAAGAGTGAGTAAGAGATTTGAAACTGGGAGGGGGAGGGGGAGATCCAAAATGATAGGAGAAGACAGGAGGGGGAGGGATGGAGCCAAGAGCTGGACAGGTGATTGGCAAAAGGGATATGAGAGGATCATGGGACAGGAGGCCCAGGGAGAAAGAAAAGGGGGAGGGGGGGAAACCCAGAGGATGGGCAAGAGGTATAGTCAGAGGGACAAAAGGAGAAAAAGGAGAGAGAGAGAAGGAATGTATGTATATAAATAAATAACGGATGGGGTATGAGGGGGAGGTGGGGCATTAGCGGAAGTTAGAGAAGTCAATGTTCATGCCATCAGGTTGGAGGCTACCCAAACGGAACATAAGGTGTTGTTCCTCCAACCTGAGTGTGGCTTCACCTTTACAGTAGAGGAGGCCGTGGATAGACATGTCAGAATGGGAATGGGATGTGGAATTGAAATGTGTGGCCACTGGGAGATCCTGCTTTCTCTGGCAGACAGAGCGTAGGTGTTCAGCAAAACGACCTCCCAGTCTGCGTTGGGTCTCACCAATGTATAGAAGGCCACATCTGGAGCACCGGACGCAGTATACCACCCCAGCCGACTCACAGGTGAAGTGTCGCCTCACCTGGAAGGACTGTCTGGGGCCCTGAATGGTGGTAAGGGAGGAAGTGTAAGGGCATGTGTAGCACTTGCTCTGCTTACACGGATAAGTGCCAGGAGGGAGATCAGTGAGGAGGGATGGGGGGGGGGACGAATGGACAGGGGAGTCGCGTAGGGAGCAATCTCTGCGGAAAGCGGGGGGGGGAGGGAAAGATGTGCTTAGTGGTGGGATCCCGTTGGAGGTGGCGGAAGTTACGGAGAATAATATGTTGGACCTAGAGGCTGGTGGGGTGGTGGGTGAGGCCCAGTGGAACCCTATTCCTAGTGGGGTGGCAGGAGGATGGAGTGAGAGCAGATGTGCGTGAAATGGGGGAGATGCGTTTGAGAGCAGAGTTGACGGTGGAGGAAGGAAAGCCCCTTTCTTTAAAAAAGGAGGACATCTCCCTTGTCCTGGAATGAAAAGCCTCATCCTGAGAGCAGATGTGGCGGAGACGGAGGAATTGCAAGAAGGGGATGGCATTTTTGCAAGAGACAGGGTGAGAAGAGGAATAGTCTAGATAGCTGTGAGAGTCAGTAGGTTTATAGTAGACATCAGTAGATAAGCTGTCTCCAGAGATAGAGCCAGAAAGATCTAGAAAGGGAAGGGAGGTGTCGGAAATGGACCAGGTAAACTTGAGGACAGGGTGAAAGTTGGAGGCAAAGTTAATGAAGTCAACGAGCTCAGCATGCGTGCAGGAAGCAGCACTAATGCAGTCGTCGATGTAGCGAAGGAAAAGTGGGGGACAGATACCAGAATAGGTTTGGAACATAGATTGTTCCACAAAGCCAACAAAAAGGCAGGCATAGCTAGGACCCATACGGGTGCCCATAGCTACACCTTTAGTTTGGAGGAAGTGGGAGGAGCCAAAGGAGAAATTATTAAGAATAAGGACTAATTCCGCTAGACGTAGCAGAGTGGTGGTAGAGGGGAACTAATTAGGTCTGGAATCCAAAAAGTAGCGGAGAGCTTTGAGACCTTCCTGATGGGTGATGGAAGTATATAGGGACTGGACATCCTGGTGAAAATAAAGCGGTGGGGGCCAGGGAACTTAAAATCATCGAAAAGTTTAAGAGCCTGAGAAGTGTCACGAACATAGGTAGGAAGGGATTGAACAAAGGGGGATAAAACCGTGTCGAGGTATGCAGAAACGAGTTCGGTGGGGTAGGAGCAAGCTGAGACAATAGGTCTGCCAGGATAGGCAGGTTTGTGGTTCTTGGGTAGGAGGTAGAAATGGGAAGTGCGAGTTGTGGGAACTATAAGGTTGGTAGCAGTGGATGGGAGATCCTGTGAGCAGATAAAGTTGAGAAAGCAGGATCTCCCAGTGGCCACACATTTTAATTCCACGTCCCATTCCCATTCTGACATGTCTATCCACAGCCTCCTCTACCGTAAAGATGAAGCCACACTCAGGTTGGAGGAACAACACCTTATATTCCGTCTGGGTAGCCTCCAACCTGATGGCATGAACATTGACTTCTCAAACTTCCGCTAATGCCCCACCTCCCCCTCGTACCCCATCCGTTATTTATTTATATACACACATTCTTTCTCTCTCCCTCCTTTTTCTCCCTCTGTCCCTCTGACTATGCCCCTTGCCCATCTGGGTTTTTCCCCCCTCTCCCTTTTCTTTCTCCCTGGGCCTCCTGTCCCATGATCCTCTCGTATCCCCTTTTGCCAATCACCTGTCCAGCTCTTGGCTCCAACCCTCCCCCTCCTGTCTTCTCTCATTTCAGATCTCCCCCCTCCCCCTCCCACTTTCAAATCTCTTACTAACTCTTCCTTCAGTTAGTCCTGACGAAGGGTCTCGGCCCGACAACTTTGATGTGTGTAGCTTAATTTCTGTCCTTTTTTTTCCCTTTTCGAGGTGGTTGGGGTTCTATCGAGGTCCTGACCTACAAAGGCACTCAAACTGCAGTTTAGTTTACGGTGGATGAGCCTCTGCTGCTGGAGCTCACCGGCCACCCGCTTTCCGACATTCTCCAGGAACAGCTTGGAAGCTGGTGCCCCCGGGGTGCGGCTCTGCGTAGCTCTACAGACGACCGATCCCAGGCCAGTGGTGTCGACTGAGGCTCGCGGGAGAAGGAACATCAGGGTTGTGCTCAGCGGATGTGCCGATGGAGGTCTCCGCAGTCGGGCAGTCGCCCTTTCCCCCTCTCTCTCAATGGCAGGGAGTGTTTACTGCCAATTCTCCAGTCGAAGAATCTGAGAATAAAAAGCGACGCGGCAGACTGTGACACCGTAACAGCGACTGTTAATCTCCCCTTTTGCTGTGAAAGTGGGTGACATCTCTCCAGTGAGAGAGAGAGAGACGTGGCATGTTGAACTGTCGGGTCAACAATAGCTTTTGTTGACTGCAGATCATGGTCCCTCTTTGGGTGCTCTGCTGTTGCTGGTTGGGTTGTGGGTGGTGGGTGCTGAGGCATTTTGCTAAAACAGCAGGGGGGGACGGAGGGGACAGTTGATGTTTGCTGCTGTTTACGCAGTGGGAAGGGGGGGCTTTGGGGTTCTAACATCACTCATTCTTTTGGGGTACTTCTGTTTTTTGTGGGTGTCTGTAAAGACTCAGTGTTTCAGGTTGTATACTGTATACATTCTCTGTTGATAAATGGAGTCTCTTGAACCATTTGAACTACCATACCAGGCAGCACATTCCAGGCATCCTCCTCTCTCTGAGTAAAAAACTTACCACCCCTCACGTCCCCATTGAACTGGCCCCCTCTCACCTTCAATGCATGCCCTCTGGCATTAGAGATTTCAACCCTGGGAAACAGATACTCCCTGTCCACCCATAATCTTATAAACCTCTATCAGATCTCCCCTCAGTCTCCGACTCTTCAGAGAAAACAAGTTTATCCAGCCTTCTGTGATAGCACATGCCCTCTAAACCAAGCAGCATCCTGATAAACCTCTTCTGCACCCTCTCCAAAGCCTCAACATCCTTCCTCTAGTGGGACAACCAAACTGTATGCAATATTCCAGATGTGGCCTAACCAGAGTTTCATAAAGTTGCAACATAATCTCCTGACTTTTGAACTCAATGCCTTGACTAATAAAAGCAAGCATTCCGTAAGCCTTCTTAACCACCTTATCAACCTGTGTAACTACTTTCAAGGAGCTGTGAACTTGGATCCCATTTCATACCATTTACAAGCTATTTACTTATAGCTGCATTTTTACACTTTGTTTACAGTTTCTGATGTTTACAATTTACTGTTACTGTTCCATAGACAGATTTGCTAAGTATGCCCACAGAAAAAGAATCTCATGGAGACATGTGACATGTGCGTCCTCTGCTACTAAATTTTACTTTGAACTTTGTACTTTGAGCATGCCATCCGAGCAAATGCAGACTCATATCTCAGAGCACCACACGTCTCAAGTCTTGGCGCGCCACGATAACGTAGCGGTTAGTTCGACACTATCACAGCTCAGGGCGTCAGAGTTTGGAATTCAATCCTAATGTCCTTTGTAAGGAGTCTGCATGTCCTCCCCATGCAATGCATGCGTTTTCCCCCGGGTGCTCTGGTTTCCTCTACAGTCCAAAGACATACTGGTTAGGAGGTTAGCTGGTCACTCTGAATTGCCCTGTCATTAGAGTGGGGTTAAACTGGCGGGTCGCTGGGCGGTGTGACTCGAAGGGCCAGGAGGGCGTATTCTGTGCTGAATCTCAGTAGAAATATATAAATGACAGAGAGAAAAGGCAGAGCAGCCGGTTGAGATGCTGCGCTCAGTGTCAGCCGTCAATGCAGTCTGTTTGTGCCTTGTGCAGCAGAGGAGGTTCCTTAAGGTTGTTATAGCTGGGGGTGGCAGTGGGGGTGAGCTCCACTACCTGTTAAATTCTCCCAGTGGTGTGCATCTCAAATAGCCTCTGACAACCAAATCCAGCTCCTGGCCTTCACGTGTGGCTTAGCGACTGACCCCAGCAGAACCGTTTCTACTGACAGGAGGAGGCGCGAAGGCAGGTAAATGGCACCTTAAAACCAGTCCCTTTGGGCAGATGGGGCTTATTTGCCATGATTGGCAACTCAGCTAAGAGAAGGAAAACTCTGATCCCAAACCTCCGCTGCCTAGTGGCTATACACACTCACGGAGAAGGCTTCATGAGTAAACCCCAAGGAAAAAATCAGAGCTGGAATCCCTAAGGCAGTCCTGCATTGAGTTCAACACTGACTGGCAACTCCTGCGACATTGTTCGTGTCAAACTGTATCGGTCTCTGCTGTTCCTTTGGATTCATCAGCTGTATGGAGAGGGGGAGCTCGCTACGTGGGCAACAGCTTGCTCTCCATATCGTACAGCCCAGGCTTGCGTATCAGTTAGACAGTAGGATGCTACATCCATGGTTGACCCTGACCAATGGAGGGCCTCACATTACGTGGAGGTGCTGATTGCCCCAGCGTAGGATAGTTATCCCTGCCTTCTATCCACCCAGGAAACAATCACAAACAGCTCCGTGCAATGGTTTTGCTGTGGCAGAAGGTTACAAGATGTTTCACAGGAGTGTAATCCAATAAGGGTTGACCAACAACCCTTACAGAGAGGTTAATTGGTGAAAGTATCGAGGTGTCTTAAATACAAGAGATTCTGAAGATGCCTGAAATTCCAGACCAGTTTAGAAATTTATGAGGCCACAATCAGTTTGGAGGATCAACATCTCATATTCTGTCTGGGTAGCTTCCAATATGAACACAGGAAAATCGATCTCCAGTAATTTCTCCCATCTCTCTCTTTTACTTTTCTTCCCTTTCTCCCATCGTCCACTCTCCTCTCCCTTCTCATTCCTTTGTCTTCAACCTATACCTCTTCCACATATCATCTCCCAGCTTCTTACGTCATCCATCCTCCCATCCCACCCACCTTCCCCCCTCACCTGCTAGCTGTTCATCTACTTTTACTCTGCTCTGCGTAGAACTGAGGCTAAGGCTGTGGCCTGCCCTGGGCTTTGTGACTATGAACTCACTTGTGTTCTGAATGTTAGTGCTTACTTTTTCTGTTTGCACAATTTGTTTTCTTTTTCTCTCTGCACCCTGGGTGTTTGAGGGTCTGTTTTTGTATGAGTTCTATTGGGTTTCTTTGTTTTGTGGAATCTCAAGGTTGTATAATATATACATACTCTGGGTGGATCCAGCGACCAGGAAGGCAGTCCTGTGATGCTTCACGGAGAGCCAAGGGCATGCTAGCCACAGAAGATCCCAAGGCCATCCACTGCAACCAAGGAGGTCTCCAGTTGTAAAGATCACTTGTACCACTGGATCGGGCTTCTGAGTTCAAGAGAATGGAACTGCCCCAGAGCAATGGCTTTTCCGCTTTAAAGCTTTCCTGCACAGGTTCCTGTCATTGTCAAAATCAATGGACAGCCAACGCCAGTGTACCTAATAAAGCGGCCACAGAATGTATTAGCAAAATAGAATAAGAAAGTTCAAAAGTTCAAAGTAAATTTATTATCAAAGTGCACATATGTCACCATGTACAAACCCTGAGATTCATTTTCTTGTGGGTACTCTCAATAAATCCAAAAACCATAACAAAATCAATGAAAGATCACACCAACAAGGCAGACAACCAGTGTGCAAAAGATAACAAACTGTGCAAATACGAAAAGAAAGAAATAATAGCGATAATAGTAAGTAAATAAGCAATAAATATTGAGAATCTGAGATGAAGATTCCTTGAAAGTGAGCCCATAGGTTATGGGAACAGTTCAGTGTTGGGGCAAGTGAAGCTGAGTGAAGTTATCCACTTTGGTTCAAGAGACTGATGATTGAGAGGTACTAATTGTTCCTGAAGTAGGTGGTGTGAGTCCTGAGGTTCCTGTGCCTCCTTCCTGATGGTTGAGGGGTAATATCTGTTCCTGAACCTGGTGGTGTGGGTCCTGAGGTTCCTGTACCTCCTTCCTGATGGTTGAGGGGTAATATCTGTTCCTGAACCTGGTGGTGTGGGTCCTGAGGTTCCTGTACCTCCTTCCTGATGGCTGAGGGGTAATATCTGTTCCTGAATCTGGTGGTGCAAGTTCTGAGGCTCCTGTACCTCCTCTCTGATGGCAGAAGAGAGCATGCCCTGGGTGCTGGGGGTCTCTGATGATGGATGCTGCTTTTTTATAACAGCGGTCCGTGTAGTTGTGCTCAAAGGTGGGGAGAGCTTTACCTGTGATAGACACTGCTGTTATCCACTACATTTGCAGGATTTTCAGACCTTAAAGCTTGAGATGAGGTACACGGATATGAATGGGAATCAGGGTGAGTAGAATCACAGGCTAGCTGGGTAGCAGGCTGAGTTACTGAGACGACATAACATAGTGGATATCTCTTGGGAATTTAGGAGCCCTTGTTTTATTATTAAACAAAGACAGCGTGACATTTTGAAAGTAACATGCCCATGCAGGTGTGTATTTTACAGAATTTCAAATGAATTTCAGTACTCTTTTGCAAGCAGATCTTCAATATTTCTCAAGTTGCAGTACTCTATTGCAAAGTGAAATGATGTTATTGCAAGATTTTCTTGCTATACCTTTCATATCTAAGTTTAATATGTAAGCTACTGAGCACATCTACATGAAACGCTGTTGCAGGAAAGCAGCATCCATCATCAGAGATCCTCACCACCCGGGCCATGCTCTTTTCTCGTTGCTGCCATCAGGTAGAAGGTACAGGAGCCTCAGGACTTCCACCACAATGTTCAGGAACAGTTACTACCCATCAACCATTTGCCCATCCGTTGAGATGTTCCCACAACCAATGATCTCACTTTAAGGATGCTTTATCTCGCTGTCTCATGTTCTCATTATTTATTCCTACTTATTTATATTTGCATTTGCACAGTGTGTTGTCTTCTGCACTCTAGTTGATCTTTCACTGATCCTGTTATAGTTACTATTCTATAGATTTGCTGAGTATGCCCACAGGAAAATGAATCTCAGGGTTGTATATGGTGACATATATGTACTTTGATAATAAAATTTACTTTGAACTTTGAACTTTAACAATTTGAAACAAAAAGAATATAGTCGAGAGTAACACAAACAATGCTGGAAGAACTCAGCGGGTCAGGCAGCATCTGCGGAGGGAAATAAGCAGTCAACGTTTTGGACTGAGACCCTTCATCAGAACTGTTTATTCCCTCCATGGATGCTGCCTGACCTGCTGAGTTCCTCCAGCACAGTGTTTGTGTGTTGGTCTGGATTTCCAGGATCTGCACAATCTCTTGTGTTTGAATATAAACTTATAGTGTTTTAGAATATTTTGAACATTGGAGTGTCTTTCCATCCCTCATTTCCTCATTTCTCCTGGCTTACGCTGCTCCCCGAGAAGCCTGGACGGAGCTTGTCGGGTTCAAAGTCAGCTCTTCCCCTTCCTGTTCATCGCTGAATTCATTACGGTGAGGGTGGATGGGGCTAGCGGGGGATGAATGTGATCCTGTGAGCGGGAGCTGGCCGCGGGCACTGTGACTTCACCCTACCTGTTCCGTCCTTTGTGACGAGGCGACCTGTGACCTGTTTGAATCGTAGATGAGGCCACGCGGTCGCTGATGAAGACTCCTCGCTGTTCCCTGCCTGACGTCTCTGGCGTGGATGGGGGCAGCAGGAAAAGATACCTTCAGATCGCGGCCAAGTGGAATAAAAGAAATCTCTCCTGGAGGTAACGATGATCCGCTCTGACCACCTGGTAGTGAGGGTATTGGGCGCCATGACAGTATATGACAATGGCCGGGCTATCATCACTCTTCTGCTTTCTCTAAACCAGTTCATCCGGAGTTCTCCTCCCCACAGCGTGGGGCTTTGGGGTTCAGATTTCATTCTCTGCGTCATCTGTAATCAGTCCTCCCCGTCACCGCATGGGTTTCCTCCGGGTGCTCCGGTTTCCTCTCACAGTCCAAAGACTTGCTGGTTAGTAGGTTAACTGATCGTTGTAAATTGTCTCGTGATTAGGCGAGGGTTAAATGAGTGTGTTACTGGGTGGCGAGGCTCTGTGAGCCGGAAGGGCCTGTACCATACAGTATCTCTACATAAAATAAATATCGGTGGGTAAAGCTTCCAGCACCAACGTGGATGATAGAAGAATTGAGGCGTACGGGGGAGGGACGGTTAGACTGATCTTGGCGTAGGTTAAAGGTCAGCACAACATCGTGGGCCGAAGGGCCTGTACTCTGCTCTGATCTAATTTGTTCAGTCACCTCGCTGGACGGAGCCACTAGTCACACATGCCCTCTGACTAATGAACTGTGAGGACTGAACCACTTTCAGACAGTACACGCACACAGTCTGTGATTGAGATTTAAATCTTAATGCAAACATCAGTTTCTAAACCACTGCCATTTCTCATCTGCGCTCGGAGAGAGCAGAGCGGAACCCACTGTTTCTGTTACCATGTTAACCACTCACTGCTCCACTGCAAAGTCTCGTCGAGGCTGAACATCGACTTCTCTAACTTCTGATCATTTCTCCCTCTTCCCTTTTTCCATTTCACCCCTCTCTTCTTCTCAACCATAGCCAGGGTGCCCAAGACTTTTGCAAAATTCTGTACTAATTTTATGTATTACACCGTACTGCTGCTGCAAAATAAACAGATTTCATATGTGAGTGATGATAAACCTGATTCTGATCTGGGTCTCTATTGTGGACTGAGAGTGGGAAGGGGGCAGGGAGAGGGGAATCATCCTTTTAGAACGGAGATGAGGAGGAATTTCTTTAGCCAGAGAGTTTCTTCTACAGGCAGCTGTGTAGGTCAAGTCTTTATGTATATTTAAGGCAGAGCTAGATAGATTCTTGATTGTTCAGGGCGTGAAGGGATTGGGGAGAAGGCAGGAGGTTGGGGCTGAGAGGGAAATGGATCAGCCATGGTGAAATGGTGGAACAGACTAGATGGGCCAAATGGCCTAATTCTGCTCCTATATCTTATGGTGTTATGGTTGGGAAAAGGGGAAGGGAGAGGGGAGGGAGCAGGAAGCACCAGAGAGACATTCTGTAATGATCAATAAACCAATTGTTTGGAATCAAATGACCTTGCCTGGTGTCTCAGGGCTGGGTGTGTCTGCACCCACACCCCTCCCCATCCTGACACTCCTTCTCTGCCACCTGTCCCCACCCCTCCTGCGACACTCCACTCTCACCATTCCCAACTTCCTTTGCTCCTGTCAGATTTATAAACTCACTCTCCACTCCACATTGATAAAGACAGTACTGTGCAAATGCCTTAGACACTCTAGCAATGTACGTGGACCTGAGGCTTTTGCACAGTGCTGTATATTCCCAGCGCTGGAATTACGTTGGGCCTTTGAGAATCTCTCCTACAGTTTCAGTATTTCCACAATTTGGGAAGGTTAGAACCAGCTCCATTGTGGGCACCAGTCTCCCCAATATCAGGGTCACCTTCAAAAGGCAATGCCTCACGAGGAGGAATCCATCATTGACCCCCATCACCCAGGACATGCCCTCTTCTCATCGATACCATCAGGGAGGAGGTACAGGAGCCTGAATACTCATACTCAATGATTCAGAAACAGCTTCTTCCCCTCTGCCATCAGATTTCTGAATGGAGATTGAACCCATGAACACTACCTCACTACTTTTTCCTCTGTTTTGCATTAATTACTTAAATTAATTTTTAAAATACGCTGCATATATTTCTTATTATAATTTATAGTTTTTTTTCTTCTTACAATGTTTAGGTTTTGTGTGCTGTACTCCGCCAGAGCCTCGACGACCACCTTTCAAGGGGTTGTCTGGAAGGAAAGATTCGGTGAGTGGTCCCCCACGTCCTTCTCAAAGCGCAGTTTGTTTTTATGAGGCCGAGTTGTGAGCTCGACACTCAACCCAGCACAGATGGAAAGCGTGCCCGGGAGCAGCCCGACTGGATTCAAACTCAGGAACCTTCGCTCCGGAGTCCCGCGCTGATGTCACTGTGCCACCAGCCCGCTTACGATGTACTGCTATCTCAAAACAACAAACTTCACGACATATGTCAGTGATAATGACCCTCATTCAGGTTCTGTTTATCTATCTATCTGTCTGACTATGTATCTATCTGTCAGTCTATCTATCTATCTGTCTAACTATCTATCTGTCTATCTGTCTATCTATCTGTCAGTCTATCTATCTGTCTGTTTGTCTGTCTATCTATCTATCTGACTATCTATCTATCTGTCAGTTTATCTATCTATCTGTCTAACTATTTATCTGTCTATCTATCTGTCAGTCTATCTGTCAGTCTATCTATCTGTCTGTTTGTCTATCTATCTGTCAGTCTATCTATCTATCTGTCAGTCTATCTATCTGTCTAACTATCTATCTGTCTATCTGTCAGTCTATCTATCTATCTGTCTGTCTATCTATCTGTCAGTCTATCTATCTATCTGTCTAACTATTTATCTGTCTATCTGTCAGTCTATCTATCTGTCTGTTTGTCTATCTATCTGTCAGTCTATCTATCTATCTGTCAGTCTATCTATCTGTCTAACTATCTATCTGTCTATCTGTCAGTCTATCTATCTATCTGTCTGTCTATCTATCTGTCAGTCTATCTATCTATCTGTCTAACTATTTATCTGTCTATCTATCTGTCAGTCTATCTGTCAGTCTATCTATCTGTCTGTTTGTCTATCTATCTATCTGACTATCTATCTATGTCGGTCTATCTATCTGTCTGTCTATCTGTTAGTCTATCTGTCTATCTATCTGTCTATCTATCTATCTGTCAGTCTATCTATCTATCTGTCTGTCTATCTATCTGTCAGTCTATCTATCTATCTGTCTGTCTATCTATCTGTCAGTCTATCTATCTATCTATCTGTCAGTCTATCTATCTATCTGTCTGTCTATCTATCTGTCAGTCTATCTGTTAGTCTGTCTATCTGTCTGTTTGTCTGTCTATCTATCTATCTGACTATCTATCTATCTGTCGGTCTATCTATCTGTCTATCTATCTATCTGTCAGTCTGTCTATCTATCTGCCTGTCTGTCTATCTGTCTGTCTGTCAGTCTATCTATCTGCCTGTCTATCTATCTGTCTATCTATCTGTCTATTTTTGTATTTATTGAGATACAATGTGGAACCGGCCCTTCCAGAACTACAAGCCGTACCACCCAGCAACCCCTGATTTAACCCTAGCCTAACCAAGGGACAATTTACAATGGCCAAGTAACCTACCAACCAGCATGTCTTTGGACTGTGGGAGGAAAGCAGAACACCTGGAAGAAACCCACGTGGTGACAGGGAGAACGTACGGGCTCCTTACAGGCGGTGCTGGGAATTGAACCCAGGTCACTGGTACATTTTGGAACAGAGTTGATGATTAAAATGTAAGGGTTGAGATGTTGTTTTCAGATGATCTAACATGGCAATTAGCCGCCCACCAGGCTGCCTGATTCAGTGGTCTCCCCGTCACTTTCAAAATGCGACTAATCAATCTCTGTGGATGCCTTGCCAATATGTTTGAATTCTGCTGATTTGCCGAGCTGCAGAAAGTTCATAGCTCACAGTCTATAACCCTCAAGCATGCCCAGTAAAAAGAAGGGACGCCTGTCACCGTGAACTGATTGGTCACAGCTGGGGAGGCAGGCTCAGCTTTAGCGAGAGCAACGAGTCTTCTCCCGTTCAATCAGCAGTTTCAGATCATTAATATTAACAGGAGATCTGCTGTTTGCACCAGTCTGGAAGTAATTCAACAAGACATTTCAGAAAGGGACATCCTCTCATCATTTCAAAGGATGCGACAGCAGACTCAGAATTCACAAACCGTTCGGACTTCAGAATCAAGAACCAAAATCAGGTTTATTATCACTGAGATATGTCATGAGATCTGTTGTTTCACAACAGGAGTTTGCTGCAATGCAGACAAAAATTACTACATGTTACAATAAGAAATATATAAAAATAGATAGTGCAAAAAGAGGGCAAAAAATATCGAGGTAGCGCTCATGGGTTGAGGGACCATTTGGAAACCTAATGGCAGAGGGGAAGAAGGTGTTTCTAAAAAAGTTGACTGTGTGTCTTTAGGCTCCTGTATCTCCTCCCAGATGGTAGCAATGAGTGCAGGCATGCCCGGGGTGATGGTGCCTCCTTTTCGAGGCGTCACCTTTTGAAGGTGTCCTCAGTGCTGGGGAGGTTAGAGCCCACGATGGGGCTGGCTGAGTTTACAACTCTCTGCAGCTTTTTCTGATCTTGTATAGTGCCCCCCCCCACATATCAGACAGAGATGCAAACTGTTGGAATGTTCTCCACGGTACATCTGTAGAAATTTGCTGGAGTTGACTGCTTGGGGCAGAGTCCAGCACACAAACACACACACACACACAATCTCTCTCTCAGACACACATATACAACGCAAACACCAGGAAATCTGCAGATACTGGAATTTCAAGCAACACACATCAAAGTTGCTGGTGAACGCAGCAGGCCAGGCAGCATCTCTAGGAAGAGGTACAGTCGACGTCTCTTTCTCACACACACACACACACACACACACACACAATCTCTCTCTCTCACACACTCACATATAAGTTCCCTGAGAAAGGGAGAAGAGGTGCCTGAAAATGCCTCCCAGTCTCCACCAGCAGCACCTTCTGTCCCCACAACACCTCCCCGCGACAGGCAGGGGTTGTGCACACAGTGAGGGAGACACCCAGAGGCATAACTAGTGAGGGACCCAGTTCCTACGGTGATGTGTGTGAGGAGCTCGCTCATTTTCCCTGTGACCATAACCACAAGAGATCCTGCAGATGCTGGAAATGCTGAGGACCAATCGCAAGATGCAGCATCTACGGAAATGAATAAACAATCTATATTTCAGGCTAAGACCTTTCATCTGACTCATGATGAGAGCTTCAGTTTAGTTCCACATCCCAAAGACTGGCAAGTTGGTGGGTTCCTTAGCCTTCTGCAGATTGTCCCCAGGGTGTGTGTGACTGGAAGAATCTTGGGGGGGGGTGGTGGTGAAGTGTCTAGTGGGTGAGACTGAAGAGAGTCATAAATAAGTGTAGCACAGAAACAGGCCCATCAGCCCATCTAGTCTGTGCTGAACTATTGAAGCTGCCCACTCCCATCGACCTGCACCTGGACCATAGCTCTCCGTACCCCTCCCATCCATGTACCTATCCAAACTTCTCTTAAATGTTGAAATTGACTCTGCATCCATCACTTACACTGGCAGCTCGTTCCAAAATCTCACCAGCCTCCGAATGAAGAGCTTCTCCCTTAGGTTCACCTTTAACCCCTGACCTCAGGTTCCAGTCTACCCAACTTCAGTGGGAAAAGCCCACTTGCATTTCATTCACTCATTATGCGCCTTGACATATGCCATGGGCAATCATGGTTGTGTAGATTGTTCCTAGCAGGTTTGCCTATGCCTTTTTCTGGGCAGCATCTTTACAAGATGGGTGACCCCAGCCATTATCAATACTCTTTGTCTATCTGGTGTCAGTGGTTATATCGTCAGGACTTGTGATATGCTCCACCTGCGCCCATGGCTTCATGTTACCCTGATCGGGGCGGTGGAGGGGCTAAGCAGGTGCTACACCAAGGGTGACCTGCAGGCTAGCAGAGGGAAGGAGTGCCTTACGCCTCCTTCAGTAGAGACGTATCTCCACCCCATCACCCATTGCTTGCGTTTACCTTATCTATACCCCTCAAAATTTTGGTAACCTGATCACATCTCCCCTCATTTTGCGAAGCTCCGGAGAATAAAGTCCTAACCTATTCAAGCTTTCCCTCTACCTTAGGTCCTCACGTCTTGGCAACATCCTTGTAACTTTCCTCTGTAGTCTTTCAGACTTGAACTGGGGTAGCCCTTCCTGGTGCCCGCATTGTAGGAAGGATGTGGAAGCTCTAGAGGATGCAGAGGAGACCCACCAGGATGCTGCCTGGATTAGAGAGTACATCTTGTGAGGATAGGTTGAGTGAGCTAGGCTTTACTTTTTGAAGCGAAGGAGATTGAGAGATGATTTGATAGAGGTGTATAAAATGATAAGAGGCATAGATAGGGTGGACAGCCAGAGACTTTTTCCCAGGGCAGAAATGGCTAAAATGAGGGGTCCTGGTTATGTGACCACTGACACCAGGCAGACAATCTCTGAAGAGTATTGATAATGGCTGGGGTCACCTGTCTTGTAAAGACACTGCCCAGAAGAAGGCAATGGCAAACTACTTCTGTAGAAAAAATTGCCAAGAGCGATCATAGCCACGGAAAGACCGTGATTGCCCACGCCACACAACAAGGTACATATCAAACAAAAGAGCGAGGGAGCATAATTTTAAGGTGATTAGAGAGAAGTATAGGGGAAATGTCAGAGGTAGATTCTTTAACTGAGAGTGGTGGGTGTGGTAGGCTCTGCCAGGGGTGGTGGTAGAGGCAGGTACATCAGAGACGTTTAAGGGACTCTGGCACACGGATGATAGAAGAATGGAAGGCTGTTTGGGAGGGAAGGGTTGATTGATTTTCGAGTAGGTTAAAGGGTCAGCACAACATTGTGAGCTAAATGGTCTAGGTTCCTGGGGCAACAAGGGACAGACAATAAGTGCTGCCCCTGGGCTCTGATGCCTAGATCTCAAAGCATGGGATTGGAGCCATTCACACAGAATGCCAGAGGGAGTCAGCAGGTCATTTCAGAATTAAACGTGCTTCTCATTGCAATGCTGGCTTTGCCCACCCTATACAGAAATCTGTCAGCAAAGGGCCAGTAACACCCTCAATGACAAAGGAGATGGTTATTGACTTCAGGAGAACTCGCTCCACTCACACCCTGTCTTTACGTGGGTGGGCCAGCAGTGGGAACCGCGTGCAGTTTCATGCTCCTAGCAGTGCTCATCCTGTGCAGCCTCCCATGGTCCCGCCACACATCCTGCCCAATCAGGAAACGCCCCTATGCTCTGAGGAGGCTGGAGAGAGCTGGACTTTGCACATCTATACTCACATCATTCTCCAGATGCTCAGGAGAGAGCATCCTGACAAGCTGCGTCACTGCGCCGTACGGAAACTGCGCAGCGACGGACAGGACAGCTCTACAACGGGTCGTCAACGACCACCAGCACCAGCCTACCCACCGTCACGGACATAGGTAGAGAATGGAGCCGGAAAAGGACCAGTGACATCATGAAGGATCCCACCCACCCTGCTCACAGACTGTTTAACCCACTCCCATCAGGGAGGAGGCTACATTCCATCCACACCAGGACCACCAGACTCAAAAACAGTTCCTTTCCCCAAACAGTAAGGGTGATCAACACCTCCAACCACTAACCCACCCCTCCCACCCACAACCACCACTACTTCATCATTTCCTGTAGAGTCACCTTATGTACAGACACTCCTGTGCCGAGCATCACTTTATAGACATACAATCGATCTGTTTATGTAACCTATCTTATGTATTTATAGTTATTCTGCTTTTTTATTATTATTGTGTTCTTTATGTCATTGTGTTTTTTTTGTGCTCCATCAGATCCGGAGTAACAATTATTTCATTCTCCTTTACACTTGTGTATTGGGAATGACATTACACAATCTTGAATCTTGTCAGACTGACGGTGTCTGTCAGAATCACCAGTCTAGTCTGTGCTAACTGGCCACACAGCCACAGTACCTGGGCTCATCCATGCTAACAATCTCATTATCCAGTTATCTCATCCCCTGTTGAGCCCAAGCGACAGCTGCTGTCAGAACCTGCCAAGGAACCTTAATTACAGTGTTCAGAGAAAGGAATTGAACGATGTCTCCAATAGTCGAGCAGGGCTGGATAGTCACCACAGAGAGAAGGAATAGAGGGGCGGGATGGTAACATTGTAGTTAGTATGTCCCTTTACAGTGGCCTGATCGGGGTTCAATCCCTCTGCTGTCGGTGAGGAGTTTGTATGTTCACCCCATGACCACAAGGTTCCTCCCACAGTCCAAAAACTAGGGTTAGGGTTAAGGTAAGTTACCTTTCCCATCCACCTGGTGGCATGAGTATCAATTTCTCCTTCCTGTGAACAAATAATTCCCCCCACCTGCCCCCCCATGCCTCCATTCCCCACTCTGACCTGTCACTACTCACCTGCCTATCACTTCCTCGTGGGTCTTCCCCCTCCCCCTTCCCCTTCTCCTATGGTCCACTCTCATCTCCTGTCGGATTCCTTCCTCGCCGGCCCTTGACCTTTCCCGCCCACCTGGCTTCACCTTCCAGCTAGCCTCCCTCCCCTCCCCTCCCCTCCCCCCACCTTTTTTATTCTGGCATCTTCCCCTTTCTTCTCAGTCCTAAAGGAGCTTCTTGGCCCAAAAAGTCACTTCCACAGACGCTGCCTGACCTGCTGAGTTCCTCCAGCACTTTGTGTCTGTTGCTTAGGGCTAGTGAGTTGTTGGCACTGGAAGCGTGGCTGCCCCCACCACATCCTCGGGCTGCTTTGGTCGTTGACGCGAACGGTGCATTTCACCGTATGTTTTGACGTACGTGTGACAGATAAAGCTAATCTTTCGAAGGGCTTGGTGTCTGAGGCCATGCCTATTCTGACGTGAATAACCTCCGCTACTGCCACAGTGAGGCCACACACCTGTTGGAGCAGCAACATCTCATAGCCCGTCTGGGTAGCTGCCAAACATGAACATCGATTTCTCAAACTTACAGTAGTTTCTCACCCCACTCTCCCCATCTTTCTTTTTCCATTCTTCATTCTGGTCCTCCTCTCACCCCTTCTCTTCTCTTCACCTGCTCATCACCTCCCTCTGGTGCCCCTCCTCCTTCCCTTTCTCCCATGGTCCACTCTTCTCTCCTGTCAGATTCCTTCTTCTCCAGCCCTTTGCCTATCCCACCTATCATCTCCCAGTTTCTTCCTTCATCCACCCCCTTCCCCATCTACCTATATCCCCCCCTCACCTGTCACCTGCCAGCTGGTCTTCCTTCCCCTACTCCTCACCTTCTTATTCTGGCTTCTTCCCGCTTCCTTTCCAGTCCTGAAGAAGGGCCTCGGCCTGAAACGTTGTCCATGGGTTTATTCCCGTAGATGCTGCCTGGCCTGCTGAGCTCTGGCACATTCTGTGTGTGTTGCCAGCAACAATGTCTCACTCTGGACATTATGATCTGCATATCCTTAGCTCACATGGACAACAGTAATGTAACCTCTCTTGACCAGACAAGTGCTGGAGCTGCTGTTTGGAATCAAAGAAAGATTGTGGTCCAGGAGGGGCAGGAGTGGAAATTACCAAAAGTTCAAGAAATAACCAAAAGTTAGAGAAATCGATGTTCACACCTTTAGGTTTTTAAACACTGACCTCTTCCACACACCTGTTTTTCTTTCCCATAAGACATAGGAGCAGAATTAGGCCATTTGGCCCATCGAGTCTGCTTCATCATTTCATCATGGCTGATCCATTTCCCTCTCAGCCCCAATCTCCTGCCTTCTCCCCATATCCCTTCATTCCCTAACCAATCAATGATCTATCAACCTCTGCCTTAAATGACTTGGCCTTCGCAGCTACCCCAGCAACAAATTCCACAGTTTCACCACTCTCTGGCTGCAGAAATTCCTCCTCATCGCCATTCTAAGCAGACGTCCGTCTTCTAAGGTTGTGCCCCCTGGTCATGGAATCCCCCCCGACATAGGAAACATCCTCTTGACATCTACTCTTTCGAGGCCTTTCAATATTTGATAGGTTTCAATGAGATCCCCCTCGTTCTGAATTCCAGTGAGCACAGGCCCAAAGCCATCAAACGTTCCTCATATGACAAGCCTTTCGATCCCAGAATCATTGTCATGAATCTCCTTTGATCTCCTTCTCCAATGTCAGCACATCCTTTCTTAGATAAGGGGCCCAAAACTGCTCACAATACTCCAAGTGAGGCCTCACCAGTGCCTTATAAAGATTCAGTGGAGTATCCCACAGAAGTGCCCTCGGCTCACCCACCTAGCCCAGCCTTAGTGACAGAGTCATACAGTAGGGAAACAGGCCATTCAGCCCAACTCTTCCGTGCAGACTGTGTTTGCCCAGTGAGCTAGTCTCATCTGCCTGTGTTAGGCCCGTAGCCCTCTGGAGACAGTCCAGAGGAGGGTCACGAGAATGATTCCAGGAATGAAAGGGTTAATGTTCGAGGAGCGTTTGATGGCTCTGAGCCTGTTCTTGCTGTACTTGAAACATATTGAATATTGAAACTCTAGATAGAGTGGACGTGGAGATGTTCCTTATAGTGCATTTTTTATGGCTATGGACCTCTACCATTAACCAAGGGGTCTGTGGACCCTTGGCTGGGAACTTCTACTACAGTCCAGGACCAGAGGACATAGCCTCAGAATAGAGGGACATCTATTTAGGAGGAATTTCTTTAACGAGGGAGTGGCAAATCTGTGCAATTAGTTACCATAGACAGCTGTGGAGGCCCATTCATTGGGTACATTTAAAGCGGATGGTGACGTGTTCTTGATTAGTCAGGGCGTCAAAAGTTACGGGAAGAAACCAGGAGAACAGAGTTGAGAGGGAAATGGATCAGACATGATGAAATAGTGGAATAGGCTCAATGGGCTGAATGGCCTCATTCTATTCCCAAGTTTTATCGCCTTCAATTATTATGGTCAGAAACACTGAGCACCTTCATAAGTAGTTCAAGAGAGCCACTCATCGTCACTTTCAGTTAGTGTGTGCGCTGAGAGTTATGAATATTGATAACTCCTGTCACTGTGAGCATATAAGCACATCGGGACCCAATTATTATTCCTCACACAGCACAGTTACTTATTCATCCCCCCAACTTGGTGGATTTATTCACCACCACAGAAAATCAGATATCCTGATACCTGCACCATTGGTAATGAATCTTTAACTCCTGTAATCAAAGATTCCAACATGAACTGCTCTTAACTTTCATTAACTTGCATTGTGTTAGAACGTAGAATATAGACCAGGTCTTCACGATACAGGCCCTTCGGTCCACTACGTTGTGCTGACCTTTTAACTACTCGAAAGTTCAAAGTTCAAAGCCAATTTATTATCAAAGTGCATACAGTAAATGTCACCTTACACAACCCCCAGTTTCATTTTCTTGTCAGCATCCTCAATAAATCCAGAGGATAACAGAATCAATGAAAGACACATCAACGGGCATCACAGCCAGAGTGCAGAAGACAACAAACTGTGCAAATAGTAAAACTAAGAAACGATAATAACAAATAAATAAGCATTAAGTGTTGAGACACACACAAAGTGCTGGAGGAAATCAGCGGGCCGAAACATCGACTGTACTCTTCTCCATAGAGCTTCTGCCTGGCCTGCTGAGTTCCTCCAGCATTTTGTGTGTGTTGCTTAGGTATCCAACATCTGCAGATTTCCTCTTGTTTGTGATTAAATGTCGAGAACATGAGTTGAAGAGTTCTGGAAAGTGGCTGTGGAAACATTTCAATGATGGGGCAATTGAAGTTGAGTGAAGTTATCCTCTCTGGGTCAAGAGCCTGATGGTTGAGGGGTAATAACTGTTCCTGAACCTGGTGGTGTGGGTCCTGAGGCTCCTGTACCTCCTTCCTGATGGCAGCAGCGAGAAGAGAGCATGGCCTAGGCCAGGGGTCCCAACCATTTTTGCACCGCGGACTGGTTTAATATTGACAATATTCTTGCGGACCAGCCGACCCGGGGAGGCGGGGGGGCTGTTCAAGTAGGGTTAAACTCACCTCAACATGTCTTTTACAGTTAGGGTTGCCAACTTTCTCACTCCCAAATAAGGGACAAAAGTAGCAGTCAAATCCTGGGACACTTTACTCCGAGAAAAACTACCATGACCATGAAGCCTTGCGCGGGCACCTGTGTGCGCATGCGCGTACGTGCCGATTTTTTCCACAAATCGGTTTTGCCTTCCTCTCCCCGACTACACTGTACATATATTGTTTCTACTTATATAGGCTGTGTATTTATCGTATCATTCCTGCTTTTACTCGATGTCGGTGTTATTTATTTTCGGTTTTATGTGTTATTTGATATGATTTGGTAGGTTATTTTTTGGGTCTGGGAACGCTGAAAATTTTTTCCCATATAAATTAATGGTAATTGCTTCTTTGCTTCACGCCATTTCGGCACGAACGGTTTCATAGGAATGCCCAACCTTAGCGAGGGAAATACGGAACAAACCAATTTAGCCCAATATACGGGATGTCCTGAAAATACAGGACAGTTGGCAACCGTATGTTCAAGTTCAACAATGCATGACAGGGAATGAGGAAAGGTGCTGCTAACTCATATCGCAGTGTTTCATGTAGATGTGCTCAGTGGTGGGGAGAGTTTTACCCATGACGGACTGGGCAACAGCGTTTCATCTATTGAATTGACTTTATTTCTTACATCCTTCACATACTGTACATGGGGAGTAAAAATCTGGAGGCCCAGAAGACTCAGAAGTGGTGGTATGACCAGCAAGCACGCCAACGTGAGTTCAAACCAGGTCAAAAGGTCTTGTTGCTCCTGCCTTCCTTATCCAGCAAGCTGCTGGCCAAGTGGCAGGGACCTTTTGAGGTTATAAGGAGGATGGGGCCTACAACATATGAGATCCTGCATCCAGAGAAGGGGAAACAAAAGCAAACTTACCATGTGAACATCTTGAAAGCCTGGGAGGAAAGAAGCAGCCTTCCTTCCATCACCTCACTACTGGCACGCCGGGTAATTAAGGAAGATGACTCTGAAGGTGTAGTGGAGGCCTGGAAACAGCCTGCCAAGGTGGATCTCTCTCACCTGGATGGTAAGAAGCCAGTTGAATTGCAAGTCATATTCGACACCTTCCCTCAGTTGTTCACACGGAAACCAGGCCATACAGGTGTGTTGCAGCATGCCATCCGAGTCAAACCAGGTCAGAGTCCAGTACGGCAGGCAGGCTACCGAGTACCAGAACGTCTGCTGAAGGCGTTGAAGGAGGAGGTCCGCTTGATGTTGGAGCTGGGGGTCATCGAACCGTCTGAAAGTGAGTGGAGTAGCCCTATTGTCATTGTGCCGAAGAAAGATGGAACTCTTCGCATTTGCATTGACTTTAGGAAACTGAATACCATCTCATTTTTCGATGCCTACCCGATGCCCCGGATTGAGGACCTGCTGGAGAGGATTGGGAGAGCCAACTACATCACCACCTTGGACCTCTGCAAGGGGTATTGGCAGGTCCCCCTGGAGAGCCAGTCCTGGCCCCTCACTGCATTCAGGACCCCTCTAGGCCTCTTTCAGTTCACAGTGAAGCCCTTTGGCTTACATGGTGCCCCAGCCACATTCCAGAGGCTTATGGACGGAGTGCTGCAAGGTTGTGAGGACTGCGGCGCCGCCTATTTGGATGATGTGGTCATCTTTAGCCTGACCTGGGAGGAACATCTGGAGCACCTTCGTCAAGTCCTCGGTGCAATCAATCCTGCAGGACTTACACTCAACCTGCAGAAATGTGAGTGGGCCAGGCAGGAAACCCGGTGCCTGGGGTATCAGTTGGGGAGAGGAGAAATCCGGCCTCGGGTGGATAAAGTTGATGCCATCCTGAACAGCCCCAGGCCCCATGCCAAGACCCAGGTCCGGTCTTTTCTTGGCCTAGTGGGCTGGTACTGATGGTTCATCCCTCACTTCTTAACCCTGGCAGCCCCATTGACCAACCTCACCTGCAAGTTGGCCCGTAATCCTGTGGAATGGAGTGAGGAGTGTGAAAGTGCTTTCTAGGGCCTGAATGAGAAATTATGCTCTTCCCCTGTGTTGCAGAGCCCTGACTTTGAACACCGCTTCCCGGTGCAGGTGGATGGCTCAGGTGTAGGCATCGGGGCAGTACTGGCTCAGGGAGAGCCAGGTGAGGAACATCCTGTGTTGTATCTCAGCAGGAAACTTCTGCCCCGTGAAACCCGGTACTCCACAATCGAGAAGGAGTGTCTGGCAATCAAGTGGGCGTTATACACATTATGTCACAAAAACCTGTGGGTCAGGGCCAACACCCCAGAGCTTTCTTTGGACTGTGCTTGAGGGTGATGGGATAGGCTGAGAGAATGTAGCTCTTTATAGCAGGTACTGAAGTACCTCTGCGATCGTTGCTTCTCTCCAGTGCTTTAACCACCATTGGTATCGTGGAAGGGCACCTATGCTGTAAGTGATACAACATACCGCTGGTTCTGTTACTCACCCCTGAAAGGGACATCCTCTGGCTCCGTGAAGAGTCCACGCTGACAACCACAGCTTGGGAGCCACTTTTTGCAGGGCCTGCTGATGCTCCCTTTGGTGACATAGTAATTAATGCATTGCTGTACAATAATGTAATGTATTGACTCAGGTCCCCAACGATCCTACGGGCCCTTCTTACACACCTGTCCTTGTAAATGCCCTGAATCATGGGAAGTTGTCACAAAAAACTGTGGGTCAATTGTTTAAGAAAAATAACCAGATGGCTCGAGTCACAAAACTAGATTGAGGTGCTTTTATTTACCTCAAAACAAGACGAAAACTGGAAAAAAAACAATATATATATATAGCCACCCTCAGACTAAACACAAAAGAAAACTAACTACAAAGCCTTGTAACTCGAGGCTTATAACTGCTAAGCACCACCACCCCCCCGCCCCCGGAGACCAACCAAAAGCGAATTAACTCAATTATCCAATGAAAGATGTATCCTTCACCATCAGCACACCTGTGCAGGTTGCTGCTGCCTCCATATGAGACAGATCCATGCAGCAACTCTGGTTCAGACCCAGTCACTATTACTGCTGGGGATGAGTGTTTTACCGAGTGCACCATTTGCCGTCTGTGGTTAGTGACGGGCCTTCGTCACAGAAGTTCACAACTACTAATGTGCTGGGCTGTCCTCACCACTCTCTGCAGAGTCCTGCGATTAAGGGAGGTACAGTTCCCATACCAGGCAATGATGCAGCCAATCAGGATGCTCTCAATTGTGCCCCTGTAGAAAGTCTTTAGGATTTGGGGGGGCCCATACCAAATTTCCTCAACCGTCTGAGGTGAAAGAGGCGCTGTTGTGCCTTTTTCACCGCACAGCTGGTGTGTACAGACAACGTGAGATTCTTGGTTATGTGTATGCTGAGGAACTTGAAGCTGTTCATCCTCTCAACCCCAGATCCATTGATGTCAATAGGGGTTAGCCCGTCTCCATTCCTCCTGTAATCCACAACCAACTCCTTTGTTTTTGTGACATTGAGGGAGAGGTTGTTTTCTTGACACCACTGTGTCAGAGAGGTGACTTCTTCTCTGTAGGCCACCTCGTTATTGTTTGAGATTAGGCCAATCAATTTAGAGTCATCGGCAAATTTAATTAACAGATTAGAGCTGTGGGTGGTGACAGGGAGTATACAGGGAGTAAAGGAGGAGACGTAGTACACAGCCCTGAGGGGCTCCTGTATTGAGAGTCAGAGGGTTGGAGGTGAGGGAGCCCACTCTTACCACCTGTCGGCGATCTGACAGGAAGTCCAGGATCCAGCTGCACAAGGCAGGGTCAAGGCCGAGGTCTCTGAGCTTCCTGTCAAGCCTGGATGGAATTCAGGTGTTGATGTGCTCAATGGTGGGGAGAGCTTTACCCGTGATGGACTGGGCGACAGTGTTTCATGTAGATGTGGATCGATCGAATTCTTCTCACATATGTGCCCCTGAGGTATCTGCCACTCACTCCCCCCTGATGGGGTATTTCACACACTCATCTTTCTCTGTGTAAAAAAAAACCTACCTCTGTCCCAGCACAACCTCGAACCTCAATACTTCCCTCCAGACATCTTAAAAATTATGCCCCCTCATGTTAACCATTTCTGCCCTGGGAGCGTCTCTGCTGACCTGCGCAATCTATGCCTTCTATCACCTTGCATCCTTGGACAAGTGGGAAAGTATTAGGATTGCCTCACAGTGTCAGAGGGGTCTGTGTCACGTAACCATTAAACCAACAGAGGGGTCAAGTTGATGGACTTTATTATGGCTGGAGGTCTGTGACTAGCGGTGTTCTGCAGGTTTCTATACTGGGACCTCTGCTCTTTGTGGTATGTAGAAGTGTCCGATGAAAACATAGCTGGGTGGATTAGTAAATTTGTAGACAATATGAAGATTGGTGGTGTTGTGGATAGTGTAGAAGACAAGTGGGATAGAGATCAGTTGTAGACTTGGCTGGAGAAATGGCAGATGGAGTTTAACCCAGGCACTTTGAATAGCGCGACCATATTACAGCTCAACGTGTTGGAGTTCAGAGTTGAATTCTGGCTTCCTCTGTAAGAAAACTTGTACGTCCTTCCCCTATGTGCATGGATTTCCTCCGGATGCTCTGGTTTCGTCCCACAGTCCAAAGGCATCCTGGTTAACAGGTTGATAGGTCATTGTAAATTGTCTTGTGATCAGGCTGGGGTTGCTGGGTGGTGTGGCTCAGTGGACCGGAAGGGTGTGGGGGAGAGGAGGGAATGAGAAAAGGAAGGAAGTGAGTGACCATGATGTCACCTGTGTCTTGCCGTGCCCTTCTTTCTCGACGGAGCGTTGCAGAACTGCCTTCCTGACCGTTGGATCTCACTGTAGATCTCACCACCCAGTCTGCCGGAGCCGACTTTGAACATAGAACATAGAATAGTACAGCACAGTACAGGCCCTTCGGCCCACAATGTTGTGCCGACCCTCAAACCCTGCCTCCCATATAAACCCCCACCTTAAATTCCTCCATATACCTGTCTAGTAGTCTCTTAAACTTCACTAGTGTATCTGCCTCCACCACTGACTCAGGCAGTGCATTCCACGCACCAACCACTCTCTGAGTAAAAAACCTTCCTCTAATATCCCCCTTGAACTTCCCACCCCTTACCTTAAAGCCATGTCCTCTTGTATTGAGCAGTGGTGCCCTGGGGAAGAGGCGCTGGCTATCCACTCTATCTATTCCTCTTATTATCTTGTACACCTCTATCATGTCTCCTCTCATCCTCCTTCTCTCCAAAGAGTAAAGCCCTAGCTCCCTTAATCTCTGATCATAATGCATACTCTCTAAACCAGGCAGCATCCTGGTAAATCTCTTTGCATGCTGGGACAGCCATGTCTCTCTCTCAGTGGGGTACGAGGCCCCCTATCAGTCCTCACCTGGTTTAGCCCGCCTGTTGAAGCGGTGTACCGGGGTGTGGCCGCTGTCACATGCAAACAGCTACCTGCAGCCGCGGGTGAGAGCTGAGTGTCCGGTAGGGACTAAAGGTGAGTGAACTGTCCCAGAATGGACATGACAAGCCCCCTCACCAGAGGTCCGACCCCTCCCTGGACACCCCATGCACACCTGGTTATTGACTTTTCTGAAGGATCAGAGCAGAAGAGAAAATAATTATTTCAGTGGGTGAGTTTCATTTTTAAACATGAGTTATTGTTCTCGATTCGTCCCATAAGAGCAAATATCCTCTCCATACCCACTCCGTCAAGACCTTTCCCATTGTTCAGAGATTTACGGTGTTTCTCTCTCCGAAGATACTATCTGACTTGCTGATTAACGTTGGCGGTCTTTGCTTTCATTTTAGATTCCCAGCAGCTGCAGTATTTTGTTTTCCAGTTTCTGGCTAAGTCAGACTTTACATCAGCGATCTTCAGTCCTTTCAGTCGGTGAAAGAAAAACTAGATTGTGTTCATCTGCGGCTGTACCGGCAGGAGATGTGGGACTGCTGCATGCTTATTCCTGCAGAGATGTGGCTCCAGGACAATATCCATGCACCATCAGTCTCCAAGCTGTGACACTCAAGGACCTGGGTTAATATTATTTTTATACACAGAACTGTGCAAAAAATTAGACACATATACTGTATATAGCTAGGGTGCCTAAGACTTTTGCACAGTACTGTATTTGTCAACGTGGAGCGGAGAGCGAGTTTGTAAGTCTGGCAGGGAGCAAAGGATGTTGGGAATGGCGAGGGTAGAGCGCCACGAGAGGGGTGTGGGGCAGGTGGCAGAGAAGGAGTGCCGGGGTGGGGTAGCGCGGGTGCAGACTCACCCAGCCCTGAGGCACCAGGCAAACAATTGGTTTATTGATCATTACAGAATGTCTCTCTGGTGCTTCCCACTCCCTCCCCTCTCCCTTCCCCTTTTCCCAACCATGATTCCCCTCTCCCTGTCCCCTTCCCACTCTCAGTCCACAATAGAGACCCAGATCAGAATCAGCTCTATCATCACTCACATATGGCATGAAATTTGTGTTTTTTTTTGTGGCAGCAGTACAGTGCAATACATAAAATTATTACAGTACTGTGCAAACATCTTAGGCACCCTGGCTATATATATGTGCCTAGGACTTCGGCACAGGACTGTAAACTTTTTTGTGTGGCTGTTTGTTTTTCTGCCTTTGTAGTTACACGTGATGTGTGCTGTGTGCGGCTGTCGGTACTGAATTCGCACCTTGGCATCTTGGTCCTGGGGAACGCTGTCTCGTTTGCCCGTATTTATGTGAATGGTTGAATGACAATTAAACTTGGACTTTAAGCTCTTGTAGCATCCTCCCCATAAGTTTGCCGGTAGGCCCACTCCAGGAGCCCCACAGCACTGCACGGAAACATGTGGTGCCGAGCTCTACAGGGAGAGACTCTGCTGCCGTAGCTTCCATTAAGTCGCAACGACGAGCAAATGCTTTCATTCTGGAGATTGTTCAGGCTTTGATCAGGCGCTCGCTCATGCCCTTAGAGAGGCAGCTTAGAGTTTCAAAGACAACAACACCCTAAAGCTGATAGGGAACATGCCGTGGAGCAGTTAGTTAATAGAACTGTTTCATCTCAGCTCCAGAAATGCGGTTCAATCCCCACCCCATCTCTTTGATCTCCCAGATGCCCCAGTTCCTTCGCTCATCCCAGAGGCTTTTGAGCTGCTACAGTATGATGCAGAAGCCTTAGGGTGCCTCACACTTCTGCACAGTACTGCAATGTGGAGCGGAAAGCGGGTTTGTAAATCTGGCGGGAGCAAAGGATGTTGGGAATGGCGAGGGTGGAGTGCCGTGCGAGGGGTGTGGGACAGGTGGCAGAGAAGGAGTGTCGGGGTGATGGGACTCACCCAGCCCTGACTCGCCAGGCAATGTCATTTGATTCCAAACAACTGGTTTATTGATCATTACAGGATGTCTCTCTGATGTTTCCCACTCCCTCCCCTCTCCCTCCTTCCCCGTGAGGAGTCTCTGTACGCCTTGGAATGCATGGGTTTTCCCTGGCACCACCACAGCGCAGAGTAGGTTAACGACATTATAAACTGTCCTGCGATTAGGCTATGGTTAAATCAGGGTTGTCGGGGGGTGGGGGGCTGTGCGGTGTGCTCAAAGGGCAGATTCTGCACTGTATCTCCAAATAAATAAATCTACAAACTTTTCCAACAACATACAGACTCACTTTCAAGGACTCTTTATCTCAGGTTATCAATATTTATTATTATAATTTCAGTTCTGTTGTATTTGCACAATTTGGCGTATTTTGCACACCAGTTGCTCGTCTGTCTCTGTTGTGCGCAGTTTTTCATTGATTTTATTGTGCTTTTTTGTATTTACTGTGAATGCCCACAAGAAAACAAATCTCAGGGTCGTACATGGTGACATATGTGTTCTTTAATAATAAATTTACTTTGGACTTTGATTTATTTCCTTCGGAATCCTCGGGTAACCTTCCTCACGCTCCCCCAAGGTAACCTCGGTGTCCTTGGACATATCAACGATGTGCACAGATGCAGGGAGGATGATTGTCCAGGCGAGCCGTCCATGACCAGCATTACAGTCTCAGAATTTAGGGCCCAGGACAGGAGGAAGTTCTTCACAGGGAGGCTGGTAAAAGTTTGGAATTCTCCATCCTGGGGACTCAGCCACTGAGTTCATTCCAACCAGAGACCGGAGAAAGGATTAGATTTAACCATACCGTGAAATGCATCATTTACCTCATCGGCCATGTCCTGCAAGTGCCACCATGCTTCTGGCACCAGGAAATGATAAAGCAGTGGTGGTTGGGGGTGTGGAGGGGGGCGGTTAGTGGGTGGAGGTGTTGATCAGCCTTACTGCTTGGGGAAAGTGACTGTTTTTGAGTCTGGTGGTCCTGGTGTGGATGGAATGTAGCCTCCTCCCTGATGGGAGAGGGACAGACAGTACATGAGCAGGGTGGGTGGGATCCTTCACGATGTTCCTGGCCCTTTTCCGGCACCTTTTGTATATTTGCCCTTGATGGCAGGTAGGCTGGTGCCAGTGACACATTGGGCAATTTCCATATCCTTCTGAGCCGGGTTCTATATAGCCGCAACATTACCTCCCGGCTCCTAAACTCAATCCCACGACTGATGAAGGCCAATGCACCGTATGCCTTCTTACTAAGCCTGGTGGAACTGTTTCTCCTGACAGGAGAAGGGGCAAAAATGGGTCACTGATGCCTTAAAACTGGTCGCTTCAGGCAGACGGGGCTCGTCAGCTGTGGTTGGCAGCTCATCTAGGAGAAGGAAAACTCTGACTCGAGCCTCAAGGGGAAGGGAGAGGGGAGGGAGTGGGAAGCACCAGAGAGACATTCTGTAATGATCAATAAATCAATTGTTTGGAATCAAATGATCTTGCCTGGAGTCTCAGGACTGGGTGAGTCTGCACCCGCGCCACCCGCCCCTGCCCCGGCACTTCTTTACCACCTGTCCCACATCCCTCCCATGGCGCTCCACCCTCCCCATTCCCAACATCCTTTGCTCCCGCCAGATTTACAAACTCGCTTTCCACTCCGCGTTGACAAATACAGTCCTGCGTGAAAGTCTTAGGCAGCCGAGCTGTAGATACTGTATGTGGCTCAGACTTTTTCACAGGATTGTAGCACGCCCACAGTTCACTAACCCTAAGCCGTACATCTTTGGAATGTGTGAGGAAACCGGAACACCGGGAGAAGCACGCATGACCAGCGGGAAAACGCACAAACTGCCTGTAAAGCGTTACGAATCAAGTGATACCGTTGAAAGTGCCACCAGCAGAAAGGCTTGGCTGGAAAATGGGCCACTTGGCTTTCTCCTGCCCCTTATGTTCCTGAGTAAAGACTCAATTAATTAAACATTGAAGCATCACGGAAAAAGTGTTCCAGGTGTAAAACTTATTTTGAAAGAAGGAGATGATTTATAACGTACATTAAGGATTTTATTTGTTCAAAACTCCAAGATTCGATAGCAATTTGTCAAAAACCATGAAAACTTACACATTTTTAAATTAGTTTATTCCAAACCAGTCTCGGTCAATGAAAAGCAGGGTGATTTGTGAGAATTTCTGTTTGATGAGACATAGAAGGACCATGAAATATTGATCTCAGCAGTCTCTACTAATACCTTGTACCAACTATTGGGTTGGAAAATAAAAACTGTGATGATCAAAATCTATCAGACAGTTTGAACGTTTTTTTCAAAAACGTTTTTTAACTCTTGTCCTGGTCTTGCCTCTTTGCCCCGTCACAATTCTTGCTATTAATTTCCCACTTCACAAAAATATAGAGCACAAGCACATTTTCCATTCAATCAAATCCTGAATTCGGTGTTCAGATTGTTCCTCAAAGCTATACTTTGCTCGGACATTTTTAGGGACTGTTGTAATTCGTAGAACATCGAACAGATTCAGAATCAGAATCAGGCTTAATATCACCAGCACGTCATGTCTTTGCGGTAGCAGTACATAGAACAGAGAAGAATACAGCACAGCAACAGGCCACTCGGCCCACAATGTTTTGCTGTACTGGCTAAAAAGCAAATCAAAAACTTTCTATAGCTATTTTCAAAAAAGGATTTAAAAGATACAAAGGTTCATTTATTATCAAAGTATACAACTCTGAAATTCTTCTTCTCCGGATAGCCACGATGAGGAAGAGGCCAGAATGGGCAATTGAAGAAGAGAGAGGTGCCGAGACCATTCGTTTTTCCACTCCATAGACGCTGAGTGACCTGCTGAGTTCCTCCAGCATTTTGTGTGTGTTTCTCCTCTCCTTGGACCTGTCATTTAAATAAAGATAAAGACGAGCTTTATTTGTCACATGTACATTGAAACGTACAGTGAACTGTTCATTTGCGTCTTAGTCCATCACCACCTGAGGATGTGCTGGGGGCAGCCCACAACTGTCACCGCGCCTCCTGCGCCAACATAACATGCTCACAACCCACTAACCCTAACCCGTACGGCTTTGGACCATGGAAGGAAACCCACGCGGTCACGGGGAGAACATACAAATTCCTTAGAGACAGCGGTAGGAATTGAAACCGGAGTGCCAGAACTGTAAAGCGTTATGCTAACCGCTACGGTACCGTGCTGCTTTCTCAATTGTACCCGCCTCCACGATTGTTACCCCCCTCTCCCCACCTCTCACAGAACAGGCAATCACTGCCCTGGTGACTTTACCTCCCAGGTGCCACGATCAGGGGCGTCTCAGACAGGGTTCACAGTGTTCGAAAGGGAGAAGGGGAGCAGCCAGAATTGTACCTATTGGCACCAATGACAAAGGCATGAGAGGTGATGAGGTCCTGAGGAGAGAATTTAAGGAGCTAGTTAGAAAGCTGAAAAGCAAGACCTTCAGGATGGTAATCTCTAGTTTGCTGCCTGTGCCATGTGCCAGTGGGGGCAAGAATAGGATGATTTGGCAGGTGAATGTGCGGCAGAGGAACTGGGGCAGAGGGCAGGGTTCAGATTTATGGATCATTGGGATCTTCTCTGGAGAAGGTTTGACCTGTACTAAAGGGATGGGTTACATCTGAACCAAGAGGGCCCAATATCCTTGTGGCCAGTTTTGCTCGAGCTGTTGAGGAGGGTTTAAATTAATCTGGCAGGGGGTGAGAGGGCAAGGGGTGATCTGAAGGTTGAGGAGTCATCTGACAGATTCTGTTAGATAGACACATGGACAATAGAAAAATGGAGGTCTATGTATTAGGGAAGGATGAGATTGATCTTGGAGTAGGTGAAATGGCTGGCACAACATCGTGGGCTGAAGGGCCTGTACTGTGCCGTAATGTTCTGTGTTCAAACTGCAGGGATTTTTGTTTTTTTTTTAGGCGGGAAAACCCTCGGGGTAGAAGAAACCATGTGAAGTTGAAGTAAAATGGACATTGTGTAGGCAGAAGTTAGTTTAGTTGGCCACTTGATTACTAATTTAATCGGATCGGCACAACACTTTGGGCTAAAGGGCCTGTTGCTGTTGTGGATTTAATATTTCAGTAATATTTGAGTAATCTTTTATGTATATTTATGTAACGGTTATATAAAATTCTATTAAGCATTCTTGTTTGTTTAAATATTTTATGGGTTATATATATTCTTACGTGAATTGTATATGTTATCATGCTACCACACGATATGTGCGCGCCTTGCTTAACGTAAAACACAAAGTTTGACTCAAATTTCAGACTCACGTGTCTCCCTTTGAATTAGTTTAATCTTTTGAAGTTACAAACCATAACAGTTCTTGTGAGGATCTAACATGAAACATAACATATCAATACAGTTACAAAGAACAGACAACCACGGCTATATTTCAGTAGGAGTTTGAGGAGATTTAATATGTCACCAAAGACACTCTCAAATTTCGACAGATGTACTGTGGAGAGCACTCTGACTGGCTGCGTCACTGACTGGTATGGGTGGGGGAGGCAGTCCTGCACAGGATCGAAATAAGCTGCAGGGAGTTGTAAACTCAGTCAGCTCCATCATGGGCACTGGCCTTCGTAGTATCCAGGACATCTTCAAGGAGCAATGCCTCTAAGAGGACGCCTCCATTATTAAGGACCCCCATCACTGAGGTCATGCCTTGTTCTCATTGTTATCGGTGATACCGGAGGAGGTACAGGAGCCCGAAGACACACACTCAACAATTCAGGAACAGCTTCTTCTCCTCTGACATCTGATTTCTGAATGGACACTGAACCCATGAACACTACCTGACTACTTTTTTATTTGCATTTTTTGCACTGCTGATTTAATATATAATATACTTACTGCTATTCTTTTTCTTGATTACCATGTACTTCATTGTACTGTTGCTGCCAAAGCAACCAATGTTGCTGTACTGGTTCTTGTTCAACTGCTCCTCCAAACTAGCCCACTCCCTAAATGGCAAGCCACCCCATCCCAAACTAATTAGATCTGAGCTGATTTCAGCTACCTGTAAATTATGGGCGGCGTGGTAGCATAACGATTAGCACGACGCTATTAAAGCTCGGGATGTGGGAGTTCCTAGTTCAATCCTGGTGTCCTCTGTGAGGAATCTCTGTAAAATCTTGCTTGTGGGAAGTGTGGAAATATGGATTGAACTTTGTATTTGATGTGGCAAAATGGAATAGACAATCCCAAAGATTCAAAGGTTCATTTATTATCCAAGTATGCATGCAGTATACAACCCTGAGATTCACCTTCTCCAGATAGCCATGAAACATGGAAGCCAAAGAGAAACATGAAACCTACCCCCTGCACAAAACACGAATGGCAATATGATTATTAAACTCCAAACCCCTCTCCCCATACAAAATATAATAACTTTGACCCCCAAACTCCCCTCCACCCACACAAAATACAAGAACTTTAACCCCCAAATCCTCCTCCACCCACACAAAATACAAGAACTTTGACCTCCAAACCCCCTCTCCCCACACAGAATACAAGAACTTTAACCCCCCAAACCCCCTCCACCCACACAAAATACAAGAACTCTGACCCCAAACCTCCCTCCACCCACACAAAATACAAGAACTTTAACCCCCCAAACCCCCTTTCACCCACACAATATACAAGAACTTTGACCTCCAAACCCCCTCCCCCACACCAAAAGACTAACAAAGTGCAATAAGAACATCAACCCCCAAGCCTCTTCCCCCATACAACAAAATGAGGAAATACAGGTGAATACTCAGGGTATAAAAAACCATGAGACTGAAAAAGTCCACCGTCCATAAACGCAATAGTCCAATCGATAAAGGCAGAATCTTGGTAAAGTCCTCCGACATCATCGAAAGAGAGAGACACCACTCGAGTGCGGAGGCCTACCCTCCGAGCCACCACACAGGCTCCTCCTCCAGTAGCAGAGGGTTCCCGCCAGCGGTGGAAGGCAGAGTGCTAAGCTATTATGTTGCAATATATGTGCGTGACTGAAGTCACTAGATGAAGCTACAAGAAATGTGCTTGCTAAGGGAATGAGTGACAGCAAGCACCCAATGTACTGAACATTGTGCAAGAGTAAGGAAGCAGCAGAGATGAGACAGCTGCAGATGGCAAACTACAACTAATTCATCAGAAGGACTGAGTTCGCTGGAAGTTGTAACCCCATCTCATTCTTTTATAAAAGGAATGTTTTGTAAACAGTGTGTGCCAAGTCTCCTTCCATCCCTAATTGAAGTGGAGGTGGCCTTTCCCCTTGCAAGTAATGAAGTTGCTTGATAAAGATTTCTTCAAAAGATATGTGGAGTGATAATCTCATCCGAGCCAAATTCTTCCTCCTTGTAATAAAAGGAAAGATACTCACACAAACACTTTGCTTCTTAAAGAGAACCAAATAATGGAAAATACAATTTTCTCAGTGTTGGTATTGTGCTCAGTGTTGGTACTGTGTTTGTGATACCTAGTGGAGAAACACGTGACAAAAGTGGGGGTTTTCCCTGGGTGCACCAGTTTCCCCCCCACAGTCCAAAATGCACCATTTAGTAGATTAAATGGTCAATTCAAGTTGTCCTGTGATTAGACTAGGGTTGAGCTGGTGGGTGAAATGGTCATCGCAACTTGTCCTGTGATTAGACTAGGGCTGAGCTGGTGCACAGCTCGAAGGGCAGAAGGGCCTGTTCCATGCTGTATCTCTAAATAAAGAAAGAAAAATATAAATTCCTAGCTTGTTTTCTTTTGTATTATTTACAGAGAATTTTGCACCAGCAATAAGTTATTACTTTGAAGTGTAGCATTTAAAGTGGGATATCTGGGCACTATCCAATACATTCCTTCTCTGAAGAACATTACAGCTGTTACCGCGAGGTCTGGTGTTTTTCATTAATGCTCAAATTATTTCTTCAAAAGATATGTGGAGTGATAATTTCATCTGAGCCAAATTCTTCCTCCTTGTAATAAAAGGAAGGATGCTCACACAAACACTTTGCTTTTTAAAGAGAACCAAGTAATGGAAAATACAATTTGAAGCCACTGAAACGCACAGCTCTGTCTAATCACTGTACATCTGAGAAGGTTCAATTGGCGCCGTGAAACTTTCTGCTATCGTTGATGAATAGATCAATTTGAGAGAGAAAAAAAAAGTTTTAATTAACTCCCTCTCTCAATCTGATTACAGTTCTGTTCAGTAATCGAACTTCGCAAAAACATTAACCTGAATTTTAAATCAAATTCTGTTCGTCAGCCAAAGGGACTTTTATTAAATGTGTACACCGCACTCAAGTGGATGTAGTCATTCATTATTCTAATGGAAGTCAGGGAAATACATCAAACTTGATCTCCTTCAGAGTCAGGGACTGCTGTTAAAAATAGACCAAGTCGCTAACAGATGTCTGCGCAGCAGACTCCTCACATCCTCCGTCAAGTTTCCATTCCCTCTTCCTTTTAAGGTTCTGTTCTTCTTTCTACTTCAGAGGCCAGTTTGCTCTGTTTTGAGAGGCCATGAGAGACACTTAAAAGTCAATTTATCCTTTTCATTGCAAATTTCTCCAAATGCACAGAGAGTGGTGGGTGGCGGGAAGGCACTACCTGGGTGGCACTGGGAGCAGATACGGTAGAGCCCTTAATGGCAATCAGAATCAGGCTTATTACAGTATGTCATGAAATGGTTGTTTTACAGCAGTGGTACATTGCTATATTTAAAAATAGAAACCTATAAATTGCAGTAAGAAATATGTATATACTGTATATATATATATTTCTTACTGGAATTTATAGGTTTTATTTTTATGTATAGCAATGTATAGCCAAAATAGTGAGGTTATGTTCATGGGATCATCGCACATTTTGAAATCCAATGGCAGAGGGGGAGAAGCTGTTCCTGAATCATTGAGTGTGTGTCTTCAGGCTCCTGATGGTGGGAATGAGAAGAGGCCATGTCCTGGGTGATGGGGGTCCTTAATGATGGATGCCTCCTGTTTGAGGCATCGCCTTTCGAAGATTTTGTAGATGCTGGGGAGGCTGGTACCCATGGTGGAGCTGGCTGAGTTTACAACTTTCCGCAGCTTTTTCCGATCCTGTGCAGTGGTCCCTCCCGCCATACCAGACGGCGACGCAGCCAGTGAGAACGCTCTCCACTGTGCATCTGTAGAAATTTGTGAGAGTCTTTGGCAACATACCTAATCTCCTCAAACACCTAATGAAATATAGCTGATGTTGTGCCTTCTTTGTAATTGCATCAACGTGTTGGGCCCAGGGACGATCTTCAGAGATGTTGAGGCTCAAGAAGTTTGTTTATGCTGTAAGATTCATTTCCACCAAAGCAAGGAGCTTCATTGCACCTTGGTGTCTATCACAATTGATTCTCAGAACAGGCCTTCGGCCCAACCAGTTGCCCACCCTGCTAGTCCCAATTTCCTGAGTTTGGCTCATATCACTCGAAGACCATCCCCTCCATGAACCGCTTCTTAAATAATATTATTGTGCCTGCCTCAAACACTTCTTCTGGCAGCTCGTTCCATGTAGTCATCACCCTCTGTGTGAAAAGTTCTCAGGTCCCTTTTAAACCTGTCCCCTAAATCTACCTTGGACTCCCCTACCCTGGGAAAAACACTGTTACCATCTACCAACCTATCTTATTCTTAAGTCCATTGCCTCTACTGGGGCACAGGCCACCGAGAGCAGCTCACCAGAGTCCTCTGTCCTGGGCCAGCCTTTCACGTTTTTCCAGGTGTACATCTTCTATTCTTCCTCTCCCAGGGATGAGGATTTCAGAGCTTCATTTGTCATTTCTGTAGCTCTGGGCTTTCACAGGAGTGGAGTTTCTAGCCCCGTGCCCAGCCTTCCCTGCTTCTCAGCCAAGCTTGGGACCGTCCATGGCAGAATTCACCCCGTCTACACCTTTCATAATATTAAACACTTACAAACATTACACCTTGTTCTCCGACATTCTAAGAAATAAAGGCCCAGCCAGGCCAACCTCTCAGGCCCTGCAGTCCTGGCAACATCTTCATGAATATTTTTGGCATTCCTTCCAGCTTAACCACATCTATTCCATAACAAGATCAAATTCAAGTTCCAGTTTATTTGTCATTCAACCATAGATTAATGTAGCTGAATGGAACAGAGTTCCTCCAGGTTCAAGATGCAAAACATACACGGCACATTCAAAATAGTGAGCAAAAAAACATAGTCACACAAAAAATATATATATATAACCCAAGTTAATGAGTGACATGTGCTTCAGATCGATTGTACAGATTCCTGGCAGTGCACAATCACTGCAATTCAGCCTGTCATTCCACTGATTGAACACTGGAGGGCAGCACCGATGAAGGCCAGACCCCAACCGAGCACAAACACCACGCTACATCACTTCCTGCATTGCAGCAGCAGGCAAGCCCGCGGCCTGAGGACTACCTCTCATGACAACAAAGGCAACGCAGCTCCTGTGCCACCTCTCTCACGCCACCAAACAAGGAAAACAGGCCTGCGGCATCTTACATTATCAATGTCCAACAGGGACTTACACTCATGTTGTGACCTTGAGAAGACCAAAGATGTTTCAGTGCCCCAAAATATGACCTTGCCAGCACCTCACACAAGTGGCAGAAAAATCGATTAATCTGAATCGGAAATCACTGTAAATTGCTCCTTGACCTGGAAAAGTTTAAACTCCAATTCCATCTACACTAATGCTGACTGATTTACTGAGTATTCAATCAACCCCAATGCTGAATGGCCAACTGCGTATTTTATCAAGCCCTTCTGCCCACGAAGTTGTGCCGAAAATGTCCCTACCTTAGAAATTATTAGGTTTACCCACAGCCCTCTATTTTACAAGCTGTATGTACCTATCCAAAAGTCTCTTAAAAGACCCTATCGTATCCGCCTCCACCATTGTCGCCGGTAGCCCATTCCATACATTCACCATTCTCTGCATTAAATCTTACCCATGACCTCTCCTCTGTACTTACTCCCAAGCACCTTAAACCTGTGCCCTCTTGTGGCAGCCATTTCAGCCCTGGGATAACGCCTCTGACTATCCACACGATCAATGTCTCTCATCATCTTATACACCTCTATCAGGTCACTTCTCATCCTCCGTCGCTCCAAGGAGAAAAGGCCGAGTTCACTCAACCTGTTTTCATAAGGCATGCTCCCCAATTCAGGCAACATCCTTGTAAATCTCCTCTGCACCCTTCCTATGGTTTCCACATCCTTCCTCTAGTAAGGCAACCAGAACTGAGCACAGTACTCCAAGTGGGGTCTGACCAGGGTCCTATATAGCTGCAACATTACCTCTCGGCTCCTAAATTCAATTCTACGTTTGATGTAGGCCAATACACTGAACACCTTCTGAACCACAGAGTCAACCTGTGCAGCTGCTTTGAGTGTCCTATAGACTCGGACCCCAAGACCCCTCTGATCCTTCACACTGCCAAGAGTCTTACCATTAATACTATATTCTGCCATTATATTTGACCTACCAAAATGAACCACTTCACACTTATCTGGGTTGAACTCCTTCTGTCACTTCTCAGCCAAGTTTTTCATCCTATCAATGTCCTGCTGTAACCTCTGACAGCCCTCCACACTATCCACAACACTCCCAACCTTTGTGTCATCAGCAAACTTACTAATCCATCCCTCCACTTTCTCATCAAGGTCATTTATAAAAATCACAAAGAGTAAGGGTCCCAAAACAGATCCCTGAGACACACCACTGGACACCGACCTCCATGCAGAATATGACCCGTCTACAACCACTCTTTGCCTTCTGTGGGCAAGCCAGTTCTGGATCCACAATGCAATGTCCTCTTGGATCTCATGCCTCCTTACTTTCTCAATAGGCCTTGCATGGGGTACCTTATCAAATGCCTTGCTGAAATCCATATACACTACATCTACTGTTCTTCCTTCATCAATGTGTTTAGTCACATCCTCAAAAAATTCAGTCAGGCTCGTAAGGCATGACCTGCCCTTGACAAAGCCATGCTGACTATTCTTAATCATATTATACCTCTCCAAATCTTCATAAATCCTGCCTCTCAGGATCTTCTCCATCAACTTACGAACCACAGAAGTAGGACTCACTGGTCTATAATTTCCTGGGCTATCTCTACTCCCTTTCTTGAATAAGGGAACAACATCTGCAACCCTCCAATCCTCCTGAACCTCCCCTGTCCCCATTGATGATGCAAAGATCATCACCAGAGGCTCAGCAATCTCCTCCCTCGCCTCCCACAGTAGCCTAGGGTACATCTTATCCAATCCCTGCGGCTTATCCAACTTGATGCTTTCCAAATGCTCCAGCAAATCTTCTTTCTTAATATCTACATGCTCAAGCTTTTCAGTCTGCTGCAAGTCATCACTGCAATCACCGAGGTCCTTTTCCATAGTGAATACTGAAGTAAGGTATTCATTAAGTACCTCTGCTATTTCCTTTGGTTCCATACACAGTTTCCCACTGTCACACTTGATAGGTCCTATTCTTTCATGTCTTATCCTCTTGCTCTTCACATACTTGTAGAATGCCTTGGGGTTTTCCTTAATCCTGCTCGCCAAGGCCTTCTCATGGCCCCTTCTGGCTCTCTAATTTCATTCTTAAGCTCCTTCCTGCTAGCCTTATTATCTTTTAGATCTCTAACATTACCTAGCTCTTTGAACCGTTCGTAAGCTTTTCTTTTCTTCTTGACTGGATTTACTACAGCCTTTGTGCACTGCAGTTCCTGTACCCTACCATAACTTCCCTGTCCCATTGGAACGTACCTATGCAAAATGCCATGCAAATATCCCCTGAACATTTGTCACTTTCTTCCTTACATTTCCCTGAGAACATCTGTTCCCAATTTAAGTTTCCAAGTTCCTGCCTGAGAACCTCATAATTCCCCTTACTCCAATTAAATGCTTTTCTAACTTGTCTGTTCCTATCTCTCTCCAATGCTATTGTAAGGAGATAGAATAATGATCACTATCTCCAAAATGCTCTCCCACTGAGAGATCTGACACCTGACCAGGTTCATATCCCAGTACAAACTGAAATACAGTCTCTCCTCTTGTAGGCTTATCTACATGTTGTGTCAAGAAACCTTCCTGAACACACCTAAAAAAACTCCACCCCATCTAAACCCCTTGCTCTAGGGAGATGCCAATCGATATTTGGGAAATTAAAATCTCCCATCATGACAACTCTGTTATTATTACAACTTTCCAGGATCTGTTTCCCTATCTGCTCCTCGATATCCCTGTTACTATTGGGCGGCCTATAAAAAACACCCAGTACAGTTATTGACCCCTTCCTGTTCCTAACCTCCACCCACAGAGACTCCATAGACAATCCCTCCATGACGTCCACCTTCTCTGCAGCCGTGACACTATCTCTGATCAACAGTGCCACACCCCCACCTTTTGCCTCCTTCCCTGTCCTTTCTGAAACATCTAAAACCCGGCACTTGAAGTAACCATTCCTGTCCCTGAGCTATCAAAGTCTCTGTAATGGCCACCACATCATAGCTCCAAGTACTGATCCATACTCTAAGCTCACCCACTTTGTTCACAACACTTCTTGCGTTAAAATAGACACATCTCAAACCATCGGTCTGAGCGCATCCCTTCTCTATCACCTGCCTATCCTCCCTCTCGCACTGTCTCCAAGCTTTCTCTATTTGTGGGCCAACCACCTCTTCCCCAGTCTCTTCAGTTCCCACCCCCCAACAATTCTAGTTTAAACTCTCCCCAGTAGCCTTAGCAAACCTCCCCGCCAGGATATTGGTCCCCCTGGGATTCAAGTGCAACCCATCCTTTTTGTACAGGTCACACCTGCCTCAAAAGAGGTCCCAATGATCCAGAAATCTGAATTATTGCCCCCTGCTCCAATCCCTCAGCTACACATTTATCCTCCACCTCATTATTCTTTCAACAATAATGCTGACTGACCTACTGAGTATTCCATCAACACCAATGCTGATTGACCTACTGAGTATTCCATCGACACCAAGGCTGACTGACCTACTGAGTATTCTATCAACACTAATGCTGACTAACCTACTGAGCAACACACATCAAAGTTGCTGGTGAACGCAGCAGGCCAGGCAGCATCTCTAGGAAGAGGTACAGTCGACGTTTCAGGCCGAGACCCTTCGTCAGGACTAACTGAAGGAAGAGTTAGTAACACCAATTCTGACTGACCTACTGAATATTCAATCAACACCAATGCTGACTGACCTATTGAGTATTCTATCAACACCAAGGCTGACTGACCTACTTAGTATCCTATCAACATCAATGCTGACTGACCTACTGAGTATTCTATCAACACCAATGCTGACTGACCTACTGAGTATTTATCAGCACCAATGCTGACTGACCTACTGAGTATTCTGTCAACACCAATGCTGACTGACCTACTGAGTATTCCATCAACACCAATGCTGACTGACCTACTGAGTATTTATCAGCACCAGTGCTGACTGACCTACTGAGTATTCTATCAACACCAATGCTGACTGACCTACTGAGTATTCTATCAACACCAATGCTGACTGACCTACTGAGTATTCTATCAACATCAATGCTGACTGACCTACTGAGTATTCTATCGACACCAATGCTGACTGAATTATTGAATGTTCTACCTACACAAACGCTTACTGGCCTACTGGGCATGTTCTGCTTCTATTTTAGATTTCCATCTTTCTCCATGTTTGACTTTTATATAACTCCAACACCCTGGGCTGTGATAGTGTTGTGATAACTCTACACTAACATAACACTGGAATTGAACTCTGAACTCTGAACTCTGACACCCTGGGCTGTGATAGTGCTGTGATAACTCTACACTAACATAACACTGGAATTGAACTCTGAACTCTGAACTCTGACACCCTGGCTGTAATAGTGCTGTGATAACTCTACACTAATGTGACATGGGATTGTATATGTAGAACATGGTGCTGCAGTGCTTCTATTTAGAACATTCTGCTGTCCAGCACAGTCCAGGCCCTTTAGCCCATGATGTTGTGCCGAACTTTTAACCTACTCCAAGATCAAACTAACCCTTCCCTCCTCCACAGCCCTCCATTTTTCTTTCATTCACATGCCTGTCTTAGAGTTCCTTAAATGAGGAACTTCAGCCTCCATGACCACCCCAAGCAAGGCATTCCACACACCCACCACTGTCTGTGTAAAAAACCTGCCTCTGACATCCCCTCTATACTTTCTCCCAATCACATTGAAGTTATACCTCTCATGTCAGCCATTTCCACCCTGGGGAAAAAGCCTCTGACTGTCCACCTAATCTATGCCTCTTATACACCTTATATACCTCGATCAAGTCACCTTTCATCCTTCGTCACTCCAAAGAGACAAGCTCAGTCAACCTACCTTCATAAGACATGCTCTCTAATCTGGTGAATCTCCTCTGCACCCTCTCTAAAGCTTCCACATCCTTCCTACAATGATGCAACCAGAACTTACCACAATATTCCAAGTGTGGTCAAACCAGAGTTTTATAGAGCTGTATCATTACCTTACGCAACCTCTCAATGAATGAAAGCCAACACACCAAACTACCCTATCAACTTGCTTGGCCACTTTGAGGGATCTATTGACATGGAACCCAAGATCCCTCTATTGCCCACACTGCTAAGAATCCTGCCACTAACCTCATACTCTCCTTTCAAACTCTCCACTCCAAAGAGAAAAGCCCTAGCTCTCTCAACCTATCTTCATAAGACATGCTTGCTAATCCAGGCAGCGTCCTGGTAAATCTCCTCTGCACCCTCTCTAAAGCTTCCACACCCTTCCCGTAATGAGGTGACCAGAATGAACTCAATACTCTGAATGTGGTCTAACCTCTTGAGGTAGAGTTACAGCTGTACCTTGATGGACTGTGAACTGACCCCCTGGACTTTGTTGTGGTGTTGCCTGTGGGACTTTGCAGTGTGCAGAAGAAAGTCTCTATTTCTCACTCACAGAAATGTCCAATCACAAGGTAACAAACTTTATCTCAACCTCAGTTCCTTTCAAATAACAAAGTTGCCTTGCACTGTAGCACAGTGCCCTCAGACCATGGTCTCTATGTACCATGAAAACTGTGTCACATAAAGTTCAAAGATCAAAGGAAACTTATTACCAAAATACATATATGTCACTATATACAACCCAGAGATTCAACTTTCTGTGGACATACTCAATAAATCCAATAACCACAATAGAATCAATGAAAGACCACCTAACCTGGGCATTCAACCAGAGTGGCAAAGACAACAATCTGTGCAAATACAAAAAGGAAGAAATAATAATAATAATAAATAAGTAATAAATATCGAGAAGAGAGCTTGAAAGTGAGTCTATTGGTTGTGGGAACATTTCAGTGATGGGGCAAGTGAAGTTGAGTGAGGTTATCCCCTTTGGTTCGAGAGCCTGATGGTTGAGGGGTAGTAACTGTTCCAGAACCTGGTGGTGTGAGCCCTGAGGCTCCCGTAGCTCCCTCCTGATGGCAACAGAAAGAAGAGAGCATGACCTTGTCACAACCACAGATTCAGCAGCGAGGGAGATACAGCAATTGCGCTTGTGAATTTGCACGTCAGCTAAGTATTTAATCGTGGTAGTATTTAACTCCACACTTGTCATCGTAGTGCTTAAGGAGACTTGAACAGAGAACAGCAACGCTTCGCTCTCTGTTTTGCTTTTGGCCTTTTCCCTGAGAAATTGGACTTTTGACTCAACTGACTTAGAAGACTAGCAGTATTCATTTAATGTTTAGATTTCCTTTTCTGCCGCAGTATAAACTTCAGTTCCCATTTGAGAGTTTTAGTTAACAGCCTTATTTGGCCTAGCATTTGTTGTTTATTTTCCCTCAAACGCCATTCACAATAAAGTTTGTGAACTATTGCCCTGCCTGAGGGTCGCTCACTCCGCACTTGGGCCATATCCGAACCTGGTAACAGTCCTAGGTGGGCTGCTGATGATGGATGCTGCTTTCCTGTGACAACGCATCATGTAGAGGTGCTCAATGGTGGGGAGGGCTTTACTCATGATGGACTGGACCCGCATCCACTACTTTTTGTAGGATTTTCAATTCAAGGGCATTGGGGCAGCACAGTGGTGTAGTGGTTAGCATGATGCTGTACAGTATAGGTGACCCGGGCTCAATTCCTACCACTGCCTGTAAAGAGTTTGTATACGCCCCTCGTGACCACGTGGGTTTCCTCCGGGTGCTCTGGTTTCCTCTCACTGTCTGAAGACATACTGGTTGGTGGATTAGTTGGTCATTGTAAACTGTCCTGCGATGAGGCTAGGTTTAAATCCAGGGTTGAGGGGTGGTGCGGCTCGAGGGGCTGGAAGAGCCTGTGCCATGTTGTATCTCATTAAATAAATAAGTCCCAGTCCCTTTCGGGTGACAAGGCTTCCTCAGACCATTAATGCTATGTACCACGACAATTGTGTGACTCCACCTGCACAGCTCTGAGAGAGTGTGCCGTGTTGTTGCCATGGCAACATCTCTTTTGCTCAGCTCATTAAGAGGACAAACGTCAAAGCTCCGAAGTTCACCATGACTGTGTGGCAGACCCACACTCGATGCCTGTTGGCCTGGGTATAAAGTCAGAGCACAAAGGAAGAGGGCACAGGCTTCAGGACGGTGGGGGTACAAGGGGGTAGTGCATGTGCTCCTGTCTACATCAGTAAAGATGAGCTTGAGAGGGTTGAGAGCTTCAGGTTCCTAACTGTGCACACCATTGGTCTGTCCTGGTCCAAACACACGGAAATCACGGTCAGCAAAGCTCACTCATACCTCTGCTTCCTCAGCTAATCTGCAGGTGGAGTCAGGGGTGAGGAAGGCAAATGTGATCTCAGCATTCACTTCGAGAGGGCTGGAATATAAAAGCAAGGATGTAATGTCGAGGTTTCATAAGGCACTGGTGAGGCCCCAGTGAGCCGTTTTCTGCCCCTCATCTGAGAAAAGATGTGCTGGCACTGGAGAGGGTTCAGAGGAGTTTCACAAAATGATTCTGGAATTGAAAGCGTTGTCATATGAAGAACGTTTGATGGCTGTGGGCCTCTACTCACTGGAATTCAGAAGAATCAGGGGTGATCTCATTGAAACCTATCAAATGTTGAAAAGCCTCAATAGAGTGGATGTGGGAGAGGATGTTTCCTATGGTGGGGAGTCTAAGGCCAGAGGACACAAACTCAGATTGGAGAGACGTCTATTTAGAACGGAGGTGAGGAGGAATTTCTTTAGCCGGAGAGTGGTGAATCTGTGGAATTCGTTGCCACAGGCGGTTGAGGAGTCCAAGTCATTGGGTATATTTAAGGCAGAGGTTGACAGATTTTTCATTAATCAGGGCATGAAGGGATACAGGGAGAAGGCAGGAGATTGGGGCTGAGAGGGAAATGGATCAGCCATGACAAAATGGCAGAAAAGACTTGATGGGTCAAATGGCCTAATTCTGCTCCTATGTCTTTTGGTCTTCTGGAAACTAAGAGAAACTAAAGAAATTTAAGTCATTTCCCCTTTGACACTCGCTAATTATTAATCAATGCACCTTAGAAAGCTGCTTTACCTGTGATTGCAAGAAACTGCAGAGAGTTGTGGACAAGGCTGAGCACATTCAAGATTCAAGATTATTTAATGCTGTTTCTATTATACACATTTAAAGGTGTACCATGGGACAATAGCTGTTGTGTAGTGGTTAGCACAATGCTTTACAGTACCAGCGACCCAGGTTCGATTCTCACCACTGTCTGTAAAGAGTTCGTACGTTCCCCCCATGACTGCGTGGGTTTCCTCCAAGTGCTCTGGTTTCCTCCCACAGTCCAAAGACCTACCATGTTGGTAGGTTGATTGGTCATTGTAAATTGACTCGTGATTAGGCTCAGGTTCAATTAGTGGTTGTAGGGTGAAGTACTGGATGATGGGGAGGAGTGGGCAAGTCAGAGATTCACAGAGAGAGTGGCCCTGCAGAAGCAGAGAGTGGGGACGGGGTGGGAGAGATGGGACAATGTAGTTGGTGGTGGGATCATGTTAGAGCAGGTGGTAATGGTGGTGCAGATGGGGTGAAAAATGAGAACCAAAGAAACTCGAACTCATTTCTGCCCTAGAAGAGGATCAAGGAAACTTGATCTCAGTTCTGCCCAGGACGAGGGCCAAGGAACCTCGATCTCAGTTCTGCCCAGGGAGAAAGGGTGAGAGGAGAGCTGCAGGAGGTGATGGAAGGGCAAGTGAGGACTCCATGGTACAGAGGGATCCTGTGTTCTCAGTAGGAGGGAGACCTTTGTAGGCAGCAGGAGGCGTTGATACAGGAAGAGTTCTGAGGCAGGGGTACTGGTGTCACATTTCATTGGCTAACCCTCCAACTGATGCACCTTACGAACCTAATGAGGACTAATAATTCCTGATAAGATATTGTACACGGCCCAGAATCAGAATTATCACTGACGTATGGCGTGCAACAGCAGTCTAATGCGAGATGTTAAAATGACCACAAATCACAAAATAAACAAATAGTTCATTGTCTATTTATAAATCAGATGGCAGAAGGGTAGAAGCTGCCCCTAAAACATTGAGAGTGATGGTAGCAATGAGAAGAGGGCATGGCAGGTGGTGAGAGATGTGGCATGGGATGGACTGGTTCATTTGTGAGGAGAGAGTGGACAGGATGTCCTCCAGAAGAAAGAGGGGTAATCTCGTTGAAACCTGCCGAATATCGAAAAGCCTCAATAAAGAAGATGCTTCCTATACTGGAGGAGTCTAGCACCAGGGAGCACAGCTTCAGAATAGAAGGACATTCGTTTAGAATGGAGATGAGGAGAAACAACTTTAGCCAGAGGGTGGTGAATCTGATGATTGTGCAGACCAAGTCATTGGGTATATTCAAAGCGGAGGTTGATAGGTCCTTAATTAGTCAAGATGTCAAAGGTTCCAGGGAGAAGGCAAGAAAATGGGGTTGAGCAGGAGAATAATCAACAATGATGGAATGGGGAGCAGTCTTGATGGGCTGAATGGCCTAATTTGGCTCCTGTGTCTTATGGTCTAAGTCAGACAGCATCCGTGGAGAGAGAAAAATAAAGAATGGTCCAGGTCAGAGAAACCTCAGCACAAGAAAGAGTGATTAAAGAGGTCAACTTCAATCTTAAAGATTATAACTATTAAATATTAAAGATTGGCTTGACTTGTCAAAAACATACAATGAAATCCATCATTTGCATCAATGACCAACACGGTAAGTAGTATAGAAAGAGAACAAAATAAAGTATTGAAGTAGTGTTCATGGGTTCAATGTCCATACAGAAATCAGATGGCAGAGGGGAAGAAGCTGTTCCTGAAATGTTTAGTGGGCATCCTCAGGCTCCTGATGGCAGCAGTGAGAAAAGGCAATGTCCTGGCTGATGGGGCCTTAATGGTGGATTCCGCATTGTTGAGACATCGCCCCTTGAAGATGTCCTCGGTGGAGGGGAGTGTTTTGCCCGAGTTGGAGCTGGCTGAGTTTACAACCCTCTGCAGCCCCTCCATACCGGGCAGTGATGCCACCAGTCAGAATGCTCTCCACCAGACATCTATTGAAAATTGTAGGAGTCCTTCGTTGTGTTGTTGTTCCTCTCTGCACCTTGTGGCGCGTCGGGAGGCACCCTAGCCATGTCCTGAGCAGTTGTTTGTTCTTAACCAGGCCAAGTTGCTAGCACAACACTCAACCCAGCATGGGTGGAAGGCGTGCAATGAGCCGGTCAGATTTGCACTCAGAACCACTTGCTGTGCAGTCCAGTATGAATACCACTACCCACTGGCCTGCTGAGAGTCATTGGTGACGTAGTAAATTTCCTCAAACTGCTAATGAAGTGTGGCCGATATCGTGCCTTCCTCATGATTGCATCGATGTGTTGGGCCCAGGACAGATCCTCTGAGATGCAGACAACCAGGTACTCACCCTTTCCACTGCTGATCCCTCGATGAGGATGAGGATGTGTCCTCCCAATTACCCCTACCTGAAATCCACAGTCAGTTCCTCAGTCTCATTGACACCGAGTCACGCTTGTCATTGCAACACCACTCAGCCAGCTGATCTATCTCATTCCTGTACGCCTCTTTTTCACCGAATGAGATTCTGCCAACAATAGTTGAGTCATCGTTGAATTTATAGTGTTTGAGCTGTGCCTTGTTCCTTAGCAGGGAGGCTCCTCAGAACTTCCGGAACTTTGTATTTTAATTCCTTGCAAGAGTAGCGGCACCTCTGAGGAGGAATGACCCAGTGTAATGATCACTCTCAGGGCTCCACCGAGATTAGGCTGAACATAAAGACTCAGCAACAGAAAGACCCAAGAATTTTCTTCCTCAAATCAACACCACCATAGGCAATAGGTTATAAACATTGGAGAGGGTTCAAAGGAGGCTCACAAAAATTATTCTGGAATTGAAAGACTTGTCATACGGGAAGCGATTGATAGATCTGGGCCTGTAATTCAGAAGAACGAGGGGTAACCTCATTGAAACATATTGAATGTTGAAAGGCCTCAGTAGAGTGGATGTGGAGAGGATGATTCCTTTGAGTCTAAGACCAGAGGACACAGCCTCAGAATAGGGGGGCCTTAGAATAGAGATGAGGAGGAATTTCTTTAGCCACAGGGTGGTGAATCTGTGGAATTCATTGCCACAGGTGGCTGTGGAGGCCAAGTCATTGGGTATATTTGAGGCAGAGGTTAATCAGGGCATGAAGGAATACGGGAAGAAAGCAGGAGATTGGGGCTGAGAGGAAAAATGGATCAGCCATGATGAAATGGTGGAGAGAACTCAATGGTCCAAATTGCCTAATTCTGCTCCTATATCTTATGATCTTGTGATCTTATAAACACGCGAGATTCTGCAGATGCTGGAAATCCGGAGCTACACACACAATATGCCGGAGGAACTCAGCAGGTCAGGTAGCGACTATGAAAATGAATAAACAGTCGACATTTCAGGCTGAAACCCTTCATCGGGACACAGTAGGTCATTCAGCCCTCTGGTCCTGCTAGGATCTTACTATGCATTAAATGGCTGACGTCGTCACCAGATCGGTTCCATATTGAGGAGCGGTTTAGTGAAGAACAGATTCTTCCCCTCCACCATCAGATTTCTGAATGGACAATGAACCCAAGTACACCACCTCAATATTTGTTTTCTCTCTTTTTCACTACGTAGTTAATTTAATTTTATATATACAACACTGTGCAAAAGTCTTAGGCACATATACTCTATATAGCTAGTGTGCCTAAGACTTCTGCACGGTACTGTACTTATCAATGTGGAGTGGAGAGCAAGTTTGTAAATCTGGTAGGAACAAAAGATATTGGGAATGGTGAGGGTGGAGCGCCATGGGAGGGGTGTGGGACAGGTGGCAGAGAAGGAGTGTCGAGGTGGGGTGAGGGATGCATGGGTGTAGACACACCCAGCCCTGAGACACCAGGCAAGGTCATTTGATTCCAAACAATTGGTTTATTGATCATTACAGAATGTCCCTCTGGTGCTTCCCACTCCCTCCCCTCTCCCTTCCCCTTTTCCCAACCATGATTCTCCTCTCCCTGTCCCCTTCCCACTCTCAGTCCACAATAGAGACCCAGATCAGGATCAGGTTTATCATCACTCACATATGTCATGAAATTTGTTTTTTTTTGTGGCAGCAGTACAGTGCAATACATAAAATTACTACAGTACTGTGCAAAAGTCTTAAGCACCCTAGCTATATATATGTGACAAAGACTTTTGCACTGGACTGTACAAACACCTTGCAGACAGCGAAGGGTTACATGGTTGACTCCTGTCTCTATTCCCTAAGTTCACCTTCAACCCCATGTCTCACTCCAAGTGTTTTGTCTGCTCTCCTAACATCTGATGAGATTCAGCCAGGATTGTGGCGAGATGACAATTGCCTGACTTTTCCACAGGATTCTATAAACTTCTTATTGTAACCTATAGATTTTTTCATTATTATTAAACAACAAATTTCAGGACATATGCCAGTGATGTTAAACCTGATTCCGATAATGCCGTTTTCCATGTGGAGTGATCTGCTGGTTTTTTGTGTGAGGGAGGAGGTTGAGGCATTGGGGTTTGTGGGGGGGGGGGGGTTTGATGTTTTCCTTTGAAGGATTTCCATGGTTTTCTTTGTTTCATGGCTACCTGGAGAAGATGAATCTCAGAGTTGTATACTGCATGCATACTTTAATTATAAATGAACCTTTGAACCTTTAATGCACATATATTAATCTGTTTGGTGTGCAGGAGACTGAGTCATCACAATCACACTGTGGAGGACAGAATAGTTACCCAGTGAAGTAGAGAATTACTGTGAAAGGAGCATATAGCTCAGGGGTCCAGCCAAGCAAAGCTTTGGCAGAGAATGCATCCTAGTATCACAGTGTAAATGGCTTAAATCTCAATTTTCGCTTCCTGTCAAATTAATTGAGGAAGCTACCCAAGCAAGCAGACAATCGTTGACAAACTGTCAATTACACACAGCTTGGATAGGATCTCAATCCTTGATTTGCTGCCTTAACAAGAAAATTTTTAAAAATATATTAAGGTGTGTATTTGGTAATTATGCTTTCCCTGTTTTGATCAATTAGCTGTGCAGTCAATGTAAATATCGTCCACTAATTACCAACAGGCTTATTCTACTGCAGTGATAATCCGGATGTGAACATTCGGAAGTTTGAATGAAACAGGCCATTTGGCCCATCTAGCCTTTCCTGTGTTTATGCTTCATACAGATCCTTCCCCAACAGCTCTTCATCTAGTCCCACCATTGTGACCTGCCATATCCCCTCTCAGGAGATCCATCACTTTCACTTTAAGCCCATCACTGAGTGTGTGTTACCAGGAAGGGAGTTCGCAGGTTTGGTGAGTGAGGCAGAGGACACTGATTACAAATAAGCCCATTTATCATTTATTTACAAACAGCAACACATTCGACCAGACATCTGAGCCACCCTAAGTTACAGAAACTACAAAACTGAACACCCGGCAAACAAATACTTAGCTCAGAGTGTGTGTGGGCCCTCCTAACCTGCAGCATACTTTACCAATGGTTCTTCAGCACTTGTTGTGAGCTCAGTGTGAAGAGGAGACAAGGGAAAGCCCCTGACAGGGCCGAAACTGGACACCAGTGCCATGACACACATGGCAACCAATGGGAAAGAGCTGCTGCGTCCTTTGAATGGGCCAATCCATGACCGGCAGCGTAGCAGTAGCTTTTGACCAACGAGTAAACTAATCCTTCACATTACAGCACGGTAACACTAACATGTGTTTTTTTAAAGTTATAGAGTGGCACAGAGCGGAAAATGGCCCTTCTGCCCACATGTATCCATGCTAATCCCCTTTCCCAGCAGTTGGCCCATGTCCCACCAAACTCCAGTCATCCACGCACATTCCTGTCTTAGGCACATAAATATAGGTAGCTAGGATGCCTAAGGTTTTTGCACAGTGGAGTGGAGAGCGAGTTTGTAAATCTGGAGGGAGCAAAGGATGTTGAGAATGCTGAGGGTAGAGCACTGAGGGAGGGGTGTGGGACAGGTGGCAGAGAAGGAGTGCCAGGGTTGGGGGTGGTGTGGGTGCAGACACACCCAGCCCGGAGACACCAGGCAGGACATTTGATTCCAAACAATTGGTTTATTGCTTCCCTCTCCCTTCCCTCTCCCTTCACCCTTTCTCAACCATGATTCCCCTCTCCCTGCCCCCTTCCCACTCTCAGTCCACAATAGAGACCCAGATCAGAATCAGGTTTATCATCACTCAAATGTCATGAAATTTGTTTGTTTTGTGGCAGTAGTACAGTGCGATACATAAAATTACTACAGTACTCCGCAAAAGTCTGAGGCATCCTAGCTCCTTCCCTCCACTAGCCTGCAGGTCACCCTGGGGCGAGGTGTAGCACCTGCTTAGCCCCCCATCCCCCGGATCAGGGTCAGGTGACCATGGGAGCAGGTGGTGACGGTCGTTTGAGCAGCTGGTGCAGATCACAAGTCCTGGTCATGTGACCACTGACACCAGGCGGACAATCTCTGAAGAGTATTGATAATGGCTGCGGTCACCCGTCTTGTAAAGACACTGCCCAGACGGCAAGGGCAAACCACTTCTGTAGAAAAATTTGCCAGGAAAGAATCATGGTCATGACCATGTTCGTCCATGACATACAACACAGCCCATAATGATGATGATGCTATTTCTTACTGTAAATTACAGATTTTATTATTATGTATTGCATTGCACTGCTGCAGTATAACAACAAATTTCACAACATATGCCAGAGATATTAAACTTGAATCTGGTTCTGACCGTCAGCACCAGCAAAATACGGCTCCTCGGAGTTTTATTTCATGCAAATGTGATGCATCAACATTAATTGGATTCAAACATGTTTGGTTTGATAATTTCTTCCAGACCTGCTCCCGTGCTCAGGATTGCTTCCGCTTAAAGTCTTTGCAAAGACAATTTGGATTCCACTGTAATGTCTGTTCATCTTTATTTCACTGCCAGAGTCTGAGACAGTGCAAATAATTTCTCTATTCACAGTTTGTCCAATGCTGTGTCAACACCCACGATTAAGCCAGACATTAACAGACGAAGAGGAGTGAGGGACATTATTGTTACAGTAATGTTATTACTCCCTTTGAAAACAGATGCCTTATTAATCCTTACAAGGTGCCTGTTTGCATAAGCAGAGCACGGTCAGCCTGGGCTTGTGAAAAGGAAATAAGATATGACTCGCTGTCTGGAGCTCTCTGAGGATATGACCGGTAGAAGAAAATCAGTGACGTACTGGAATTTTGAAATGTTTGTGACACAAAGTCAGAGCACAGAGCCCCGACCTCTTACCGCTGCTATACACAGTCCTGCCAATCACTGACCTTGTAAATAGTACAGACAAGATTTACAGAATGAGAATCAGGCTTATTACAACAGAACTGTCATGAAACTTGTTGTTCTGCAAAACAATTCGTTTGTTCGTTTTGTGCCATGCTGTTAGACATTGGCAAGTCTTTCCACGGCCATGATTATTCTTGGCAAATTTTTCAACAGAAGTGGTTTGCCATTGCAAAGTGAGTCCATAGATTTTATAGTCCATAGACTTCTCGCAATTCCTCCGTCTCCACCACATCTGCTCTCAGGATGAGGCTTTTCATTCCAGGACGAAGGAGGTGTCCTCCTTTTTTAAAGAAAGGGGCTTATATTCCGTCTGGGTAGCCTCCAACCTGATGGCATGAACATCAGCTTCTCTAACTTCCGTTAATGCCCCACCTCCCCTTCGTACCCCATTCCTTATTTATGTATTTATTTATTTATTTATTTCCCCCCCTTTTTTTTTCTCTCTCTCTTTTTTTTCCCTCTGTCCCTCTCACTATAACTCCTTGCCCATCCTCTGGATTTTCCTCCCACCTTTCTTCCTCCCTAGGCCTCTCGTCCCATGATCCTCTCCCTTCTCCAGCCTCGTATCTCTTTTGCCAATCAACTTTCCAGCTCTTAGCTCCATCCCTCCACTCCTATCTTCTCCTATCATTTCAGATCTCCCTCCTTCCCTTCCCACTTTCAAATCTCTTACTACCTCTTCTTTCAGTTAGTCCTGACGAAGGGTCTCGGCCCAAAATGTCGACTATACCTCTTTCTAAAGATGCTGCCTGACCTGCTGCGTTCACCAGCAATTTTTGTGTGTGTTGCTTGAATTTCCAGCATCTGCAGGTTTCCTCATGTTTCCATAGATTGTGGGAACAGATCAGTGTTGGGGCAAGTGAAGTTGAGTGAAGTTATCCCTTCTGGTTCAAGAGCCTGATGTTTGAGGGGTAATAACTGTTCCTGAACCTGGTGGTGTGAGTCCTGAGGCTCCTGTACCTCCTTCCTGATGGCAGGAGCAAGAAAATAACATGACCTGTGTGGTGGAGGGGACGGGAGGGGGGGGGTCCCTGATGATGGATGCTGTTCTCCTCCAACAATGTTTCATGTAGATGTAGTCAATGGTGGGGAGGGCTTTACCCGTGATGGACTGGACCGTATTCACTACTTTTTGCAGGATTTTCTGCTCAAGGGCATTGGTGTTTCCACACCAGGCTGTGATGCAGCCAGTCAATCCACTCTCCACTGCATATCTGTCAAAGTTTGTCAAGGTTTTAGATGTCATGCCAAATTTTTATAGAGGCAGCATCTATGGAAAGGACTAAACAATGATTCAATGGTTCAATTTAATATCATTTTAATACAGTATACAACCTGAGATTCTTATTCTTTGCAGACATCCATGAAACAGAAGAAAAAACCTCAAAGAGTGAATGACAGGAAAACTTTAGAACCCCAAAGCTCTCCTCCCACGCACAAGATCAGCGAAAGCATCAACCCTCCCCCACCCCCTCCTCCCACCTGCCTCAGCCATAGCAGCAGCCCCTCCCTCACCACCCACCATGCAAGGAATAGCAAAGCCCCCAGAGACCATAATCCGGGGTCCATCAGAAAGCGACTGTCCATCCCAACACTTTGACCTGCCACAGGCTCTCTCTCTCTCTCTCTCTCTCATGAGGGAGGGAGAGGTGTCATTCCTGTCACGGTGAGCGGGGAGACCAGCAGCTCACTCTCTCGATGCTACAGTCTGCCGCGACGCCCATTTCGACAACAGCGCACACTGCCGTCTCAATGTTCCAGTCTCCCGCGACTTCTGTCGGTGACACCAGTGGGGAATTAGATCATCCACTGGGCTGCAGGGCTGCATCCCGAAGGCACCATCTTCTGGGCTGCTCCTGGAGATATTAAAAACGCTGGGCTGTTCAGTGAGCCGTGAAGAAACGTGGTTTGAGTGCAGCTGGAGATCATGGACACCAACAGGACCCCGGCCACCTTGGAAAGAAAAGAAGACACATGAGAGAGAAGAATTTAACTAGGAGAAGTCACCCTCTGGCACCATCTTTGGATCCTCCCCATCAAGTCAACCTTTTGGGCTTCTTCCCCGTGCCTCTTCAGTCCAGAAGAAGAGACTCGGCCCAAAATATCGGCTGTTTATTCCCCTGCGCAGGTTCAGCCTGACCCGATGAGCTCCTCCAGCATTTTGTGTGCATAACTCAGTGATATTGAGCCTGATTCGGACTCTGAAAGAGGTGGCCTAGTCCATGCAACCTCAGTGAGCAGGGACGGGCTCACTACGCCCAGCTCCTGATGGGGTAGTTGCTGAGAGGCCCTTACCCGGCGGCGCTGAGAATGACGAGTGGAGTCTCGGGCTTCAAATGGAGCAGAGGGAGAATTCCTTCTCTCAGTGTTTGGGAATCTCTAAAACTCTCTCAGCCAGGGTGTTGTGGAGTTGAAGCGGGTGAACATACTCAGGGTGAAGATGGGGAATCCAGGGCATAAGGAAAATTCAAAAATCTGAGGTGCAAAGGGACTTGGGAGTCCTCTTGCAGGATTCCCTGGAAGTTAATTTGCTGGATGAGTCAGTAGTGAGGAAGACAAATGCAATGTTAGCATTCATTACGAGAGGACTAGAATATAAAAACAAGGACGTAATGCTGAGGCTTTATAAAGGATTGGTCAGACCACACTTAAGCGTATTATGAGCAGTTTTGGGCCCCTTACCTAAAAAAAGGATGTGCTGGTATTGGAAGGGGTGGGGAGGGTGTTCAAGAGAGTGATTGTGAGAAGGAAAGGGTTAAGGAAAGGAGGAGTGTTTGATGGCTCTGGGTTTGTACTCACTGGAGTTTACAAGAATGAGGGGGGAGTCTCATTGAAACCTAGTGAATGTTGAAAGGCCTTGACAGACTGGATGTGGA